>NC_068358.1:90735799-90905799 GCF_020536995.1 Dreissena polymorpha
AGAGGACTATTGCTGCTTTCGTTTGTAACCACAGTCATGGCTTTTCAATATAGAGGCTGGTCGAACGTTACAATTGCCGACTGGTTGTATCTATTGGCATGTTGCTCGATGTACTGCAGACTGTTATATATGCATGACATATCCCCCGGAGCCATGTCTATCATGGGAAGAAACATCACGGATGATTTACCAGGATAATCACCTTGTCTTATCAGTTGCATGAAACCGGACCATTCGGGATCTGGACTTCGCAAGGGCCATGTGATTTGTGCAAGAAGTGTTAACTTAGCAGTACAGTCAATGGCTTTCCAGTCAACTAATTCTTCTAACTCTAAAGATGTGCATTGATTTGCGTCTGGTCGGTAGTAAGCAATATATATTTTCCCTGAGACCAAAAGTTCATCTGAAGACACACTCTGACGTTTTACAGGCTTGGTACCGAAATTTTCTGGAGTGACGAAGTGAATCATGCCCATCCCATGGAATGTTCCTGATCCATCTAGTGTACACAAATTATGGTCCACATTGTCGGCAACATACTGTATAAAGTTTTCATTTGTCGTAATAGTGTTATTGTTTAAATCGCCACTTTCCGATACAGCAGCACTCGACTCAAATGTCTGTACTTCTGTGTATGAGACACAGAACCCCAAACTGTTCAAGAGTTCCACAATATATTTCGAAGATGTTAAGTGATGTAATTGCACTCCCAGTGCAATTTGTAGAGGGGCTATTAAAATTCTAGCACGAGTGGCTTGCATAATTGCTTGGCCTATAGCGCTTATTTTAGTATCTGCGTCTCGTTCGCTGAACACGCAACAACAGGTACAGACTGTCTGGTAAGAAGTTCTTGTTGGCTTCACTTGAAGCTATATCTAATGAATTGGGATAAAAAATTTCATCGACTTCTTTGGATTTGATATCACTTTTTATTAATTTTGCAGCTGTTCTGATCAATTTCACCTTTTCATTCTCTGTATTTTCAGATTTGCCTTGGCGGTAGAAATCATGAAGAATTGATGTTGCAGTTCTTCTCAGGGTCATAACATTTTCTTTCCCATTTATTTCAGTGATTATCACATCCTCACCAAAGTGGCTGATTATTTTGGATTTTAGATAGGTAATACTGTATGCTTTGTCGCCACAAATGCTTACCATTTTATCTTGCAGTTGCTTTATTGTCACTTGCTCATCATCATTATCTTTGTAAAATGTCATCACCTTTAAGAATGCGTCACTTGCTTCTGTATCTTCTGGTCGACCAATCCTTCGTTTTTTATCACTGGATGGCTGCACCTGAACTTCTTCTGGGATATCTTTCCCTGTTCTGTAATTCGATGAGCATGTTTGATGGTAAAGTGCATCCGCTGCAGGCAAGTCATTGACCTGTTCTATCCTTGCCCGAACCGTATCTGACCATCATTCCTCTGTAAACATATATTTAAAATAGTAGGTTCTAGTGTCCTTACTGACCAAACATCACACGTTCTTTTTCTCCCTTTATCAATAACAGATTGGCCACAATATAAACAATGTTCTTTGTATGAAAATTTATCAGTCTTTGATCTCAAAGGAGTAAAAGGGGGACTAGTATTGAGTTTTTCTTGTACATTCCTATTGTCTCTTTTAATATAGTTTGGGTTACAATATGTTTTTCTGCACTCCACATGGACAAACTGTCCGGATTCAACTCTCAAACTGTCATTTCTTTTTTCACTTGCTTCATTGATGCCATGGCAGCCCTTCTCACTTAATTTCACGGCCTTTGCATTGTTGTCAAACTGCCGCTTACAGATCCGACAGGAATCCATCCTGAAATTATATTTTTATTTTATAAGTTAAAAGAACTAACTTTTCTGACCAAACATACAATTATATAGTATATTTATAAATTTCAATTTTGAACGAGATGGACTTTGCATTTCGTGTAAATAGAACTAAATATGAACCGAAATATTCACCGATAAACTTTAATGACATATAACACTTATAACACTTAGTGATTGTTGACTTGGCACATTAACATCTTGTCAGCTTCAATAAGCAGACAGTTACGATATAGATTTATTGACCAATCTTACCTTTTAAAATTCAAGTTGTTTTTGGCCTGCTACCCATTCGTATTTACTGGATATCTAACAGTTCAAAACACCTCCCTTGGAAATCCATCTGAAATATTAATAGACGGAAATCAGTTGTTAGGTTTCAGAATTTTACTAATAATTCAATTAATTTTTACAAGCAATCATGCCGATTATTATGTAAACATTAAAGAGGTCATTTAAAAGTTCGGTTTTTAAATCCGTTTTTAGATTTTATGGCCGATATAGGCTTCCGTATTTTTGTATTTTTTAACAAATTCTCGCAACCGCTATGAATCGATTTTTGGTAATAGCTTTATCAATAAAAAGCAGAATATAAATACATATGCAAAAGAAATAAACAAATAACACAAAGTAGATCATTGAAGCTCCTGTTTTGAGACGAAACATGCTTTTATATACGTTTTTGGATTGTCATCAATGAGAAAACACAAAAACACATTACATTTTTCATTTACGGACATTCTGCACCGTTTAAACATGTACATGCGCTAAAATATAAATTATTGAATAAAATATATATTGCTAGACTAACCTTTCTCATTCGAATTCTGATCATTATATTCAACTGTCCGACTTTGAAGAAATAATGGAAACCCACTATCGTTCATCTGCAGACGATGTTTTTCGTGCGTAGATCTACGGTAGTCGAGACATGTCACAAAATATCATTTAAAATTACTATAAAAAAAATCATAAATTTAACAACTTTCCCCAACATGGATTTTTCTAGACTTTTTATATTATTTATATAATGCTTCAATCAACATATTTGCGCACTAAAAAATTCTGTTGCAATTTGTTTGAGGTCAAAGTGTAGATTGACTGGACTATACGTCCAACGTCCGATTTCGACAAACATCTCGAAACAAGCTCGACGTAAGAGTGACGCAAGTCGTTTGTGATGACTGCTCTAAGGAAAAAAGAATTGTAGATAGATTCTACATTAGGTTAATTCCGTCCAATACATATTTTGTTGAATGTCGAAATCGAACAAATCATTTCTATCAAAACTTTCGTAAAAATACATTTAAAAGTTTTCAATATCAATACAAATGATGGTGCATTTTCATTTTCTTTCAATAACTAGTGTCGTCTGGTGCTAAGCAAAGCATATAAGCTTCGTGGTAGTTGTTTTTTGGCAAAGACGGGTTTTTATATCGACGTTTGTTTTTAAGGGTACGTTTCATCATCAAGAAAACATTATTTAAATGAGTATTGCAGACATTCATTTAGTTCTTCGCGTCTTTAACAAATGTTATCAACAAGCATCGTATCAAATCACAAAATATTTGTGTACAATTAATTGTGTGAGGGCTCAATACTTTTCTTGATCGAAGTAATGTCATTCAAAGTTTATAAGGAACATCTGGCCACTAAATAACACAATAGATTTTGATCAGTATTTGTATATTAACTTCATATGATGTTGACAAAACTAATTGCATTTTTTTAGTTTTAAAATTTTTAAATGAGAAATGCATGACGTGTGATGTCAAGAGGTCTCGTTGTTTTACTTTCGCAGCATAAATTGTTAAACTGTGCCGCTTCGTTGTTTTCTTGGTGCTTTCTTTTTACATACTATTACGCTAGCGGCTCATTGTTGAATCCCTATAAATCTGACGTCAACCACTCAAATTGTTGAATGCCTATGGGCAATATGGCGCACAAATGGTCAATTGCATATCAAAACATAATATTTACGTATCCTCAATACTAAGTGGGGCTATTCAAGAAATGTTTTAAATCTTTATATATTTATGTATTTATTAAAATTATAATATGTACCTTTTGATGCATTTTACCAAAGTTAATATCAAGTGCATGGTGACAATATAGCTGCTGTAAGATAAGAAACTACTGAGCAATAAGGTTCCAACCAGTTTTTCTCCTTTTTACATACAAATATAATACTATTCTTATTTTGTTATCACAACTTTTTTTAAATTTTAAATCCTTAAAAGGAACATATAATCAGGATATAAAGCACATACGTGTTAAAGCGTATGATCACATTGATATTCAAGCAAACATATGTAATATATGTACTATGTACTTCATGAACAAATGCAAATTGACAGGATTAAATATTAACAAAGGTTTATCTTTTTATCTGACATAGCACATACTGTGACACAATTTACAGACACAGCTTGCGAAATGGATCGAATATAACAAGTTTTCAATAAAACTCAGCTTATTTAAATGAATTTAGGGCCTCAGTTTTGACAGAACCAAAGTATGATGGATCGACAAATTTCTTTAGTTCATAAAGCATAAAATCAAAATCTAAACTCCAGTGGAATCTGACAATATGGTTAACAAGAATTTTAACTCCAATATTTTAATAAATATAATAAAAGCTGTTTTGATGTGTGTTTTAAGCCACTTGTTAATATCACCTCGATAACCACAACAATCTTTAACTATTATTTTTCTTACTGCATATGGAAACACGTTGAATGCGTTTGTGCATTTTATCTAATACATAAAATGATATAAGTCTAAAATGCTAAACATTGAAGCTTGTTTTAATCAATGATATTGCTATAACTTAAACGTGCATACAGCATTAATTTTGATCAATCCGTTCTGGAGAGATGCTTTACTCAAACGGTTACGAACAAATGGCCGTTTAGTGCAAAAGATAGTTTTCAACAGCCTCTTATTATAATAAAAGCAAAGGATATATGTTTGCATTCCTGTTATAACGAACAAATGGCCGTTTAGTGCAAAAGATAGTTTTCAACAGCCTCTTATTATAATAAAAGCAAAGGATATATGTTTTCATTCCTGTTGTAACCTTACGAACAAATGGCCGTTTAGTGCAAAAGATAGTTATCAACAGCCTCTTATTATAATAAAAGCAAAGGATATATGTTTTCATTCCTGTTATAACGAACAAATGGCCGTTTAGTGCAAAAGATAGTTTTCAACAGCCTCTTATTATAATAAAAGCAAAGGATATATGTTTTCATTCCTGTTATAAGAAAGGCTAAGGGTGTGGCATATTTTATAGAAAATTGAATATGAATGTATTAATGTTATTGATGAACATCATAATCTTAAAACTGGCTTCCATTTTTATAATGGTATTTAACTACCTTCTTTGTAATGTTTAGAAATTTAAAGATTAAGAAAACCTCAGTTTTAAAACAAACGACGTATGTCTCTGAGGCGTAAAGAATGAAGTACACGCCTAGCGATCAAGAGGTCCCGGATTCTATCCCATCCCTAGGGGCTTTCTCAAGAGCTTGTCGAAATACATCGAGTAAGGGCTTTACCCTAGAAACAGACTAGATCGTTTCTTAAAATGTCTTTGGCTTTCCTAGCAATCAAACTAAAATAAATTGGCTTGAACAAAACAAAACAAAAGACTTATGTCCCTTGTAGTAAAAAAAAGATAAGTAAGTTGTTATGTTTTAAATCGCGAGCGTTGTATTTTAAATGATACGTTGTGACGTTTAACACTATGAGAACAATATTCAGCTTAATTGAATACTGAAAACATATCTAAGTATATATTAATTGAAACATTAGCGATTGCTTAAGTTGTACAATCGTTGAAGGTTTCAGTCGACACAATTAAAAATGATATTTGGAACTCATGATTTCTTTATAGATAGAGTGTACAAGCCTAATGCAATTACATTGAAAATTAAGCTTGAACAGAAATAATTTGCCCGAAATTATGATTTAAGACTTAGGATGGCAATTCACTTGAAACAAAGAATTACATAGTTACCGAAACCACTCATACACACTAACTAATCTATGTATGCATGTTTTAACTATTCCTGAAAATAGTGTTTTTGTATTAATGCTGTGCAATATTTGAAGTTGAACTATATCATTTCACATTTTGTTTTAATATTCTTACTACCGAGTTCAGTTTTCATATAAAGCTATATAGCCTGATTAAGTTCATAACATTTGTTACGGCAAATAACAATATATATCAATTGTAAACAATATAGTATTATATCCCATCACTAAGAAAAATGAGAAAACAACAATTACACAAACACAAAATCTATAACGATATTTAATGTGATTTTAAAACAACGTTGATAAATTTGATGCAACCTCAGTTTTGTGATCAGACGTGAACTCTTATGAGACGTCTTTACATATGACAAGTGACAACATTACACTTGATAATAAAACATTAACAACAATTCACTTATAAGAAAATATAAATATAAAACCATAACATTAAAATAAAACAATACAGCAATAAACCATGCATTGTAACTAACTATTGCCATTTTCAACGGGCGACAATTCGCCCAACCTTTGAGCGAAGCTTCTGTAAGTGGTATTACCAGAAACCCAATATGTGGTATGGCCGGAAGCCGAGAACTTACATATCACATAAAAAAGTAATGGGTATCATCAATAGAACAATAACGTCATGTAAGCCGACATGATAAATAGGCAAAGAAAGTGTATAAAATATAACATAATGAGATAAGTAAACTATGATCACGCTAATACATGCACGCAAAAGAAACGATATTGTGTAAAAAGACATGTATAAACGAACGCATTCAGAAAATGAACATCTTCATTGATATTTATCATTTTAGCTTCGTAGAAACTACACATTAAGATTCACGATAAATGTTTTTTTTATGTTTTTAGGTGTCTGTTACTAAGAGGAATGACGTATTCATAGAGTATACATGCAGTTAACTAAAGCACGCAGGTAAATTTAATTTATGTTTCACCCACCAGTCTATGACGGTAAATTGATAATAGCTGTAGAAGATTAATGAAAATATTATTGTAAAACATCGATAAATAACGGCCACCTAAAAAGTTAATGATATATTATATCGGCGATCAACAAAGATTTGTCTGGAACGTCATACAATCTGACGCATGTTGCATCATTTGTAAAATCATTAAACTAAAATAACATCTGAGATTAGATTAATTTTCATTTCAAATGTTATCATAACAACACATAATCGCGTTGAGCTACTGTTCGATTCATGTTATTGAATGTCGTGGCCCACTGCTATTATTTGTTTCGGGTAAATGGATGCAATTGCATCATACGGGCAAAGCTCGACGAGTAGCGGCGGGTGACGAGCGCTTTTTGTATCACTTGTCTGACATACAGATCGATATCCCTAACAGACTGAATTTTCTGCTTGCTTCATCTGTTTTCGTAATGCAAAATCCTAGACCGCGTGGGCAACATAGACACTTCAACAAATGCTGTACCAAACGTACATGTATGTCCCATACCTGCAGAAAATATACGACATGGACGTTATCATTTTGTAGCGAATTGTTCTCCATGTTCTTGAATTAGATGTTTTTTTACCGCGACAATATAATTTGTGCTGCTATCCCGAACGTAGTGTGCTTCTTATCCCGTGTAATATAAAAGTTGTATTCTAAGGAAAGTAGAACAAACTACGACATGATGTGCAGCAGATACAGCTGGTGTATTTGATCAAACAGAATTTTTTTGCAACACATCATACTTAACGTTATTTAGGGCAGTAATTCATATACACCTTTATGGTGATACGATTATCTATTGTTAATATTTCACTGTTTTTATAATATTTATCGACAATACTTTTAATTGTGTTTAAGAATAGTGACATCGGCCGAGAAGCAGCAACATTGTGAGATTTTGTATCTATTGTAGTGTAAATTGTTTTAGTCTTAGTGAAGATGAACATTCTTTGACACAATTTGCAGATATTAGAGATGTATCCTGTGAAATTGATGGAAAATAACACGTTTTGAATGAAAACCAGCTTATTTGGATTATTAAATGGCCTCCTGTTTGACAAAACAAACTTATAAATCAATGGAGATCCAAACATGTTTAGTTCAGAAAGCATAAATCTTAAATCCAGTGGAACTAGCTAATCTTGTAAATGTAAAGTGTACATCTTCGTATTGATTAACAAACGATTTTACACCTGGTTAACAAAAGCTGACAATATGGTTAACAAGAAATCTAAATCCTGTATGGAAATAAATATAATAAAAGCTTTTTTTTATTCGTGTGCTTGGCAACGTGTTAATAATACCTCGATATCCATAACAATAATAAACTATTATTTGTTTTGCATATGTAAATAACAAAGTAAAATGCATTTAAGCATTTTAACCAAGGTTTTAATGATGTAGTTTTTAAAATGCGAAACAATGAAGCTTGTATCCAATAAATGAGCTTCCCATAACTTAAACGTGCATACAGTATCAATTAGGAAAATCCGTTCAGGAGAGATGCGTTACTCAATTGGGTATACGTCCCTGAACAAATGGCCGTTTAGTACAAAACATAGTTAACAATACCTTCTGATATTTAAAGAAAAAATATATATTTTATCATTCCTGTACTAAAATAATGTGGCCTATTTTACAATTATGGAGAGAAGAATATGAATGTTATTGATAAACATCATAATCTTAAAACGGGCTACCTCTCTTACAATGGTTATAATGGCTTATAATGGTTATAATGGCTTATAATTGAATGCCTTGTTTGCTATGTTTAAAATTTAAGATAAATCGGGGCTTTTTTACAGATTTTTTGACATGTATTGAAGTTTTTCATTTAATGCTTTATATTGATAAATGTTTACATTGGGTCTAAAAATCTCCAGTAAAACAAAAACAAGAATACAATTAAAGAATTTAAAAAGAAACCCTCAACGGGACTCGAACCACTGACCCCCGGAGCCATGGAGCAAAAGTCTACCGATCTATCCAGTAGACCATCCGCTCTTATACCACCAGACATGTATTTTTTAATTTATATATGTAATCCTCGTAGTATCAAAAATACAACGACAACATCAGAATTATCCAAATTATTCAATCATTTCGCGTTGCAACGCTTTATTAATGTTCAGGTTTTTTTAATCGTCAAAAGATGCACATAATGGATATTTTAGAGCATGGTAAATGTTCAGTATTACTGTTTCCTAACAAATATCATTATTTCAAGGAGAATTTGCAAATCCGAAAATAATTTGTTCAATTTTGTCAATTTACCAAAGCGTGAAAGGGCCCCTTTAAGAGAACTTCAGTATGCAAACATACGACGTAGGTATCTGTGGTGCAGTGAATAAAGTGTCCCCCTAGCGAACATGAGATCCCGCATTCTATCCCACCTCTGGGCCGTCTTCTGATATTGTCTAAAGACATCTAGTAATGGCTCTACCCTTGAAACAGACTGGATCGTTTTTCAAAATAGCTTTGGCTTTTCGAAGAAATCGAACTACAATACATAGTTTAATCAAAACAAAAAAGGACTTTATATATCTTGCATTCATAAAGATTAGTATGCTACCTTATGTTGTAAATCAAGTGTAGTGTATTTTAGATGATTCGTAGAAACGTTCCGCACTATAAGAACAATTTCGGCCAAATTAAATCTTATTAAAACTAAAAAGTGATGAAGAATGTATTTATTGAAACATGTTCAATAGATCAAAATGCAAAATTATTGATGGTGTCAAGCGACAAAATAAAACAACATATTTTGAACTGTATATTGTTTATCATAAAGTTTAAAAGTCTAAATGAAATAAAACTGAAAGTTGAGCTTGAAAAAAACATGCTTTGAAGGATGATTTTACACATAGGAAGATGACGCTCTCGAAACAAAGAAAAACATTGTTGTGAAGCAACTCCTCCACACTTACTAGTCTATTTATGCATTTGTTCTCTATTCATAAAAAAAGTGTTTGCATGAACGCTGTCCAATAGTTTAAGTTGAACAATACTATATACAAATTCTGCAAAGGTCTAACTGCATATAGACACTATGAATCCGTCAAAACTCTAAATACTAGACACCTTAAACATATATCTAAGAACTCAATGTGTAATAGTTACGGCGCTATATTAATAGTTACAGGGTTAGTTACTGACCAGATACGGGATATACGGTTCTGTGGAAAACTGAAGGTCTTGCCCCGATATTGTTTTCCACAGAACTGTATATCCCGTATCGGGTCAGTAACTAACCCTGTAACGATAATATCACGCCAACTGCTTTCCATCTCATCAAATTTACAAGGACAAACAAATTTTTTTAATAACTAGTATTTTCAAAAATATTAAGTTCAAGAACATTTTATAACAATAACAAAACTTGCTTACTGCCCCATAAAGTCTATTGACACCATATACATTATATGGGGTCAGCATACTGCCCCATATAGTCTACCCATATAGTCTACTGACACCATATAGAATAAATGGGATCAGCATGTGACGTCAAACAGCCAATGAGAGAAGAGTATTTTGTAGATGGCGTGAAATAATATTATATCAATGAAGAGTTGTTCGATTTCTAAATGCGTTTGTGCATGTTTAATTTCTTTTTGCACAATTTCGTTTCTTACATATGTATGTATAGGTGTGAGCACAGTTGACTTATCTTATCGTGTTCGCTTTTATACACGCTCGTCTCATTACTTATCTATAATGTCGTCTTACACCACGTACTTGTTCTTTTGATTTTTTATATGTAAGTTCTCAGCCTCAGGCCATACCATTTATTGTTTCCTGTAATACCACATACAGAAGCCTTGCTCGAATGTTGGGCCAATAATCGCCCGTCGAAAATGGCAATAGTTGTGATTTGTGATATATTGCTCTATTGTAATAATGTTATAACATGGTGTAATATTTATGTTTTCCCATTGGTTAATTGATAAGTATTTTATATTATTATTGTTTAGTGTGAAAAAGCCACGTGTCATATGTAAAAAGACTTATTATAAGAGTTCACTTTTTTATCACGAATCTTAAGTTTCATTGGATTTGTACTCAATTTTCTATATTTTCAGATTAAATACCGTTATAGATTATATGTTTTTGTAATTGTTTTTTTCCCAATAAAGGAACGAAATACTATAGCTTTAATTGATACAAAATATAAGTCATTTATTTGCCGTAACAAATGTAGTTTATTAATATCAGGTAATCTCGCGTTATCTGAAAACTATGAACTCGGTAGAGCAAGAATTTAAATTTAATCTATGTTTCACCCACGAGTCGATGACGCTAAATTGATTATAGCTGTGGGTACTAATGAAAATATTATTTTCGAACACAATAAAACAACACCCACCTTATAAGTTCACGAAAATATGATGTGAGAAATCTAAGATTTGTCTGGAACGTAAAACAATCTGACGGGTGTGGCGTCATTTGTATAATCATTATACTTAACAACATCTGAGTCTCGAATAATTTTTATTTCATTTCAAATTTTAACATAATAACTCACACGAAACACTAACGTTGAGCTCATCAATGCTCGATTCATGGTCTCGAATGTCGAATGTGTTCCACTGCTACTATTTTTACTGGATTAATGGATGCAACTGCATCGTGCGGGTCAAGCCGGCGACGGGCGATGACCTCTTTTTCCATCGCTTTTCTGGCATACACCATTCTTTTTAGCAAAACTGGCAGTTTTGGTTTCAATCAATCAACAAAGGAGGGATTCCTCAACTTTCAGCGTGTCTAGGGAATTCGGTTTATAGACATGTTGATCTTATTTATTGGTTCTGTTGATTTACTTCGACGGAACATATGTGTACTTGTATAGAACCGTAAAGAGTCTATATCTTTCTGTCTGAAAACCAAAATCAGCTATGTCATTTTAAAGATCAAATGTGCAAACATTGTCAACGGGTTGTTATGCAATTTGAAGACAATTCAGATGTTGAAGAAAAGCGATTGCCCCCATGATAATTTAGTCTGTATGTTAACCAGTGTCTGAAAATAAATATTAAACAAGTAACAAAAAACGTGCCACAAGTATGTAAAAGCACTTAGTACATAGACCACTTTGTTCTGATAATTTTAGTAAGACAGTGTAATATTATTTCCTGTGTATTGTGTAATTAACAAATTGTCTGTTTCTTGTTATTTCATGATACAGTATACGCTAATACAAAACCAGCATCGTTCAGTTTTTAAAAGGTTTTGCAATTTTACTTACAAGATGTTATTTGGAATAAACTGCATTATATGCTGTATTATAATTGTTTTCATGCATATACTGAATGGTTTATAATACATAATTCATTGATTCCACCGATATTCAAAAGACAATATCACTTTATAGGTTCATGAACGTAAATATACTTTTAAGTTGTAGACAGTTTTTTAGTATAACTTATCGTGTTTCTTATCTTAAACATGCAAATAAATAATGTGAAGTGTTTTGTTTCGCCTTAGATTAGCAAGTTTTTTTATACATCTATTGACAAGTATATATTTGGGTATACTCACATCATATACATGCTTCTGCTAGAGGCTAAACATAGAAGGACAATTACTGACATATAAATAAGCGCAGATGATTGCTTATATACCTATGTTTGTTTCAGTGTTATTAATTAGAATGTAAGCATGAAAAAACATGGGCGATATACCATAATTTGTTTGCATTCAAATCTTTACTGTACAGCTACAAACTTAGTGTATGCAGTTAGGATTGTGATTTGTGAATTGCTAAAGAAATGCTAGTTTTTAGTGGCGACAAAATATAAACTATAAACAAACGCTATCGCAAACAATAAAAAAACAACCTGTGAGATACCCTTATTTATGAAAAATTTTAATTCAAAATCATGTATTTAGTTTTGTCGATCAAACTTGATTTGACACAATACATTATTTTATTTATGTAAAATCAGTTTATGCTTAGAATCAACAGCTTTTGCCTGCTTTAGTTGAATTGAAACATGATGAAAAAACCTGTTTCCTGGGAAGGACCAATATTTGGTGTCTAAATGGTGATCTAAAGAACGCCTCCACTAAAGAGATCAATAATATGACCTCCCAGTCGCTAAGCGGACATCATATCCACTACGCCGCAGCCACGGAACAATATTTGAATTCTATAAGCTAAAAAGCCCACCATTATAAAATATAAGATCTAAATGCTCGGCCGAGGTAAAACGCTTCATCAAGCGAGAACGCATAATTTGAACAATAATAATGTTGTGTACACAATACTTTTTTATTATTATAATGCATGGCTGTCAAATAATTTTTGGCCTGTAAATGAGATAGCACCATATTAGTTGCAAGCATTAGTAAAATTCGGATTATTCGAGTATTCGTTGTTTCTTCGAATGGAAGCATATATTATACCGTCCTTCGTTTTATTTACAAACTTATAAAACTTTAACCAAGCATTTACTTTACAATACTAATTATTTATAACTCGTCAATGTGAATTTTCTTTAAAGGGGCCTTTTCACACTTTGCTAAATTGACAAAATTGAAAAAAAAAATTGTTTCAGATTCGCAAATTTTCCTTTAAGTTATGATATTCTTGAGAAAACAGTAATACTGGACATTTACCATTCTCTGAAATATCCATTATGTGCATCTTTTGACGATTTAAAAACCTGAAAATTATAAAGCGTTGCAACGCGAAACGATTGAATAATTAGGAGAATTATGTTGTTGTCGTTGTATTTTTTTGATACAACGAGGATTGCATATATAAAGTAAAAAAATTCACGAGTCATGGTATGAGAGCGGATGGTCTAGTGGATAGAGCGGTAGACTTTTGCTCCATGGCTCCAGGGGTCAGTGGTTCGAGCCCTGTTGAGGGTTACTTTTTTTAAATTCTGTAATTGTATTCTTATTTTTTAATGGAGATTTGTAGACCCAATGTTAACATTTATCAATATAAAGCATTTAATGACAATCTTCAATACATGCAAAAATCTGTGAAAAGGCCCCTTTAAAATATATAGGGTAAAATGGTATTCTTTAAAAACAATACGTTTATTATTAAATAAACGCATATACACTGTGTTAGATACCATTTTAATAAAATCTATAAACGCATACACACGTATGTACATGCAACTAATATAGATAAATGTTAAGTGTACTTTGAAACTAGAAACCAATATGCCTAATTATCTTAAGAAATGACATTACACATTTAAAGACAACCAAACATTATAAGTTTTTTTCATATTTTTTTGTTCTGCTTTAAGCAAAATATGATAACTGCCTTAAAGGGGCCTTTTCACGTTTTCGTAAATTGACAAAATAAAAAAAAAATGTTTCAGATTCGCAAATTGTCTTTGTAATTATGATATTTGTGAGGAAACAGTAATACTGAACATTAACCATGCTCTAATATAGCCATTATATGCATCTTTTGACGATTTTAAAACCTAAAAGTTATAAAGCGTTGCAACGCGAAACGATTGAATAATTTGGAGAGTTCTGTTTTTGTCGTTAAATTTTTTGAAACTACGAAGATTGCTTATTTAAGGTATAAAATACATCACGAATGTGTACTCGGCGGAATAGCTCAGTAGGCTAAAGCGTTTTTACTTCAGGACTCTGGCAGGACTCCAGGGGTCACTGGTTCGAAACCTGCTTCGGGCAATGTTCTTTTCCTTTTTTAAATTTTTTTCTTGATTTTTTACTGGAGCTTTTACGATCCAATGTTTACATTTATCAATATAAAGCATTTAATGAATAAGTTAAAAAATTGCCAAAATCTGTGAAAAGGCCCCTTTAACTTGCAATACAACGTTATTCAAAAACAATCTATTAATTTACATTAACACAGAAAGTAAACATATTGGATCAAAGTTTGTGTTATAAATGTTGAGAAAGATTTAATAAGTACTATGGTAAGGAAAAACTATTCTTGATTATATTTTTTAAACATACATGTATGTCATTGCACAGTTTTGGAAGAAGACATAGATAGTATATCATTTCAGTTTGTTTCATGATACATACATTTATCTTTTATATGAATGTTTATGCAGGGGATAACTCCAGCTATGTTAGAATCAAACTAAGATTCTACATTATTTTCCAGAGTTGGAGATATACATGACATAAAATTACATGTATCGACTCAATTCATTAACATATACTTAGGAGACATAAACATTAAATTTTCACTTTAAGATCAGAAAATATTACGCAGAATTTAACACTTGTTGTGATATATTTCGGTTGTGTTAACTTTGTTATCAATGTTATTATCTGAATTGTTATATTTATTACTGATCACACAATATCTTTTCTCACAGTACAATGTAAACTTTGGCATTTATCATATATGAATAATGGCTTTGAAAATATTTTACTTTCTTTGAAAATGTGTAATCCATGGAAGATTTTTCCGTTTCCCTTTGTGTCATGGTGGCATTCGTATTAATCCCCGGGCATGGTTTATATTCGTTTATAATAATCTTAATGTTCATTTGCGTCGCCGTGAAATTTCATTTAATAATTTACAAAATTTAAAGCGGAAATGCGAGATAAGTAACTGAATCATTTCTATACATAAATAATCCATAGTATTTCAGGATTTATTCTCTGTTTCATACTTTTCATAGTTTATGGATACGTATTCATATATTCAACTAATGAAAAGTGCATTGACAGTCATAACATACCTTGTCATGTCCCCAAGATTTTGATTTCAAACAAATTAGACCTCAGACTTTCTACATGTGTCGGAATTGGTTGAAAGAGGCGCATATTTTACCAACATTACTAACGATAGAAAATTTATTCAGATCAAAATGTTCCCTTACAGATTTATATTTCATGGCATACCATCCGTTATATTACCTGATATATTTCCTGCATAGTAATTGATGACCTTGTGACCTATAAAAAGTTATTTGAAACGGGTCCGTCAACATGCTTACGGAAATGATAATAACACGAAGAACATTTCAGATCAAGTGTTTAACTGAAAAAAATCAGGACTCTATTCTCATTTAAACAATCAACATGCCCAAACAAAACAAATTCTCTCCAGCACATTTGATTTCGTATTGGTAGAAAAAAACTATAAAAACCTGCCACACGTAAAACCATTACTAAATGGAAACACCTTCAATTTAAGGAAACGAGATTAGAAAGTTAAAATAGTGTACTATCCCAGTCAAATATATGCATAGCAGCAAACTAATAAATCTAATAGCCATTATAATTTTGCCGAATGCAAGCAATGCAACATGTGCAAGCAATGCAAGTAATTACATTAATCACAAATAATTAAACTATAATTAATTCATTATAGCATGAGCAATTACATATAGTACAAATAATTAAACTATAATTATATTAAATATACCCAAGCAATTACATATATTACAAATAATTTAACCATAATTATTTCCATTATATCGCCGGAAATTACATTTATTACAAATGAATAAACAAGAGTTATTTTCATTATACCACCAGCAATTACATAAAAAAAAAATATGCAGTGGACTTACAGTACTCGTATTTGTATACAAGTATAAGTCGAATGCCAATATCGGTTATTTGTGTGTTTTTTATGATGTTTTTTATGTGCAACATTTTATTCATCTTGTACATTAAGACATTCAATATGCAGTCACATTATACATATACATGTTGTTCAGTTACACACACAACACATAGTTTACATGCAAATTATATATGCAATTACATATTAATGAAGTAACCTACTGTGTATTAAAGGTATAAAGTCATAAATATGTAAATGGTCTAAACAATGTTAAAACATTGCACATTATGTTGGGTTTGTACAAACAAAATTGAACTGCAAATGAATACAAACATAGGTTTTTGGTGCAAAATCGGTTCAATTTACTTGGCGATCAGTTTCCACGGTAACAGTATCGGTAAACATGCTGACTAGTGACAATTCTTTGTAAGCATCATCTGTTCTTGTTTTTGTATTTTTATAGATTCTGAGATAATTATAAAGGCTGCTTACTAATCCAAATTTTGAAGGTTTCTTTTTTTCTTTGGCAATTAAAAATGTATCTTTTAATTTCTAGACATAAAATATTTAAATCATTTTTGGTGAAATTGTAATTCCCTGAATCATGTCTGGACATGTGAGCTGGACAGGTAAATGTTGTATATTTCATAAAATGAATTGCAAATCTAATGATATCTTGAGTATATCTACAGTTCCAGATCAAATGTGTAATATTTTCTATTTCTTCATTACAAAATGCACACAGATTATCATAAGCTATATCCATGTTAAACAAAAGTGATTTTGTTCGAATGATTCTATGTACTGTCCTGTATTGGAAACCATTGGATATAGGTTTCTTTTCTTATATCCAAAACAAGTGAATGTACACTATTCCAATCAATATGTGAGAATTCAGATTTCCATTTTGTTTCGCAAGTAGAATATCAAAAAATAAATATTGTATATGGATATTTTTCTTCCTTTGGACTTGTTATTATTTTCTATACATATGTTGAGATAACAGGTCCTTTTGTTTTACTATAATTGGTGACTTTATTTCCAGTTTTTTAATATAATTACTAATAACTCTGATTAAACCTTGGTACAATAAAACATTTACATTTATTCCGATTACGCTTTCTAAAGATTCTTTCGAGATAAAACAATCCTTGTCTACGAATATATCTCTAACAAAACGAATTCCTCTTTCATACAGACTTTTAACATATACAAACGTTTTATCAATTTTAAAATTATCATTATAAAAAATAGGCATATCTATTATGCCATCATTGCTTGTTATAGGCAACTTTTCAATATACAATATATAGCTGTGTAAAACACCTAGCCAAAACTTATGTGTTAGCTTCATGCATATTTTCTCGGCAAACATTTTACCAGTATAAAACATTTTTTCATATCAATAAATGAGTTGACAAGTTTGTAACAATATCCATCCTCTATGGTAAATCTTTTCAGCCATGACAATTTCATATTATGCTTTTCATAAAAGTGAACATCTTTCATTTGTAATCCTCCTTGGTTATATTGCTAAATAGCTACGGTGCTTTTTATCTTGTTTGAGCCTCTCCATATGAATTCGTAAAAAGTGCATTTATTGTTTCATAATTTCCATTTTCATAATTTCCTTTTTTGGGGTAGGCAGAGTAACAAATAGATGTGTAAATAGTGGGAGAAGCAGTGACTTCACAATTGTAAATTTTCCTAAAGTTGTACTATTTCTACGGTTCCAATGAATTATTAATTTCTTCATTTTATTTATTTTGTTTCCAAAATGTTTAATTTCCATTTTATTCAAATCTATTTCATAAACTATCATAAGAACTTTGAAATATGTTGCTCCCCAGGTATGTTTGTACTTTGTTTTTATTGTCCTAGTTCTGTACTTCATTGAGCCTATACATATTAAATTTGTTTTATCAAAATTTATTTTAAAGCCAGAGTATGTTGAAAAGTCCTGATTCAAATTTAATGTGCTATATTTAGAGATGATTCTGATCTGTCAAATATTAAAGATGTGTCGTCAGCGAATTGTGATATTTTGTATTCTATATATTTTATTGTAATCCCTTTTATTTGATTGCTTTGTCTGATTTTAATGGCAAGTATTTCGGCGCATATAATAAAAATGTATTCACTTATTGGGTCCCCTTGGCGGCAGCCTCTCTCAATAGTGAAGGATTCGGACATGAATCCGTTTATTTGAAGTCTAGTATAATGTAGAAACATGGATATCCATTTTTGGAAGTTGGACCAAAATTTAAAAACTTAAATGTAGTTTTTATAAACTGGAATGAAAATATATCGAACGCTTTTTCAAAATCTTTGGTTATTAATAATCCAGGTATGTTATCATCTTCAGCATATTTTTTTATATCATAAAGCGATTTTGCATTTATGCCTATGAATCGACCTTTAATGAAACCTGTTTGGTCTTTGGAAATTATACTGTCTTGTACTGTTTTTATGGAAGGGAATATCCGCCAGTCTATTCATGTTGCCAAATGACAATTACATATTGCTAAATGACTATTGCATATTGCTGAATGACGTTTGCATTTTGCTTTATTTTATTTGTTACAAAATAACTTAGTCTTCCTTGCGTCTTAATGCTTGTTTCTATCAGCTAGTGAAACATTGCTTGCATACTTCGTTTTAATGTTTACTCGATATATGTTAATCATGTATTATTGCGAGTAAATGACAAATGAATTATTTCTGTTTAAATGTTCATGTGGCTATCATCTTGTTGCTAAGCTATTATCATTTCAATACTTAGTAAAAACGTAAAAAGTTATATTTTTTGTAAGTTCTACTAAGCGAAATGAATAAGCACAAGGCAGCAGCGAACATGAAGTAAGTCGAATGCCGAATGCATAAAGACGAATGTATTAGTAAAATTGAATTCGTACACGACGGAGATTCAGAGTTTTCTGTACGTTTCGGTAGTTTTCGTAAAAGGTTAATATTTAGAACGGTGTTGTATTCCATATCTACCAGATGAAATACTGTACCGCCTCGTTTCGACCGTATCTTCCACTGTTCTTATTCAGATAAAAGTTACTTGTTTATTGTACTTGTTTATTAGGTAAATTGCAAACGATTATAATCCCCATTTCTAACGTTTCAAGTTGCCATTTATTTTGTGATTAAGTTCTACTGTATTTAAAGTTAATAGACGTAATCTTGTTTCATTTACACGTCAAACGTACCACTGTCAAAACGTCCCATAGTATCATTGTGACGAAGGTGAGTTACGATGATCACGTAACGTCTAACTGTTGGCTTGTTTCAGTTTAACTATTAATTTCATACTTTTTTCATTGCATATCTTCGTAACACTGTCTTTATCTTATCAAATCGTACCTAGGTTCATGGTAAAATCGTATCTTATTCAAATTATTCATTTTAATTGTTTTTACTAGTGTATCCCAAATACGGCATAGACATTCATATTTAATCAAAATGGAAAGCGTTGTGAGAAAATAAGTATGCACAGTTACATCATTGACGAACAAAAATAATTATGTTTTCTGGAATTTAATGGTTTCTCTTTTCCATATCAAATGTTTATATTTCTGATACTGTTTTATACTATTATCAATATATGTTGACCATCTTACACCTATTTCTGTATATCGGGTACGAGATGACTTTGGATAAGTTACAATTGACAAAAAAAACAGGTATAAGTTGACCAAAATGGGTTTGAGTTGACTGCAGTACGGGTTGAACAGTAATACCTAACAGGTGTCTTCAATCAGACACATTTTGATGAAGATTGTTGACTGTAGACATAAATGGTAGATTGATCTTGTTTGTCTTTGCATCTATAATGTGTAGTTCAGTGACCCAGTAAATTTTACGGTTTGTAACTCAGGGGTCCTGGGTTCAATCCTCACATGCGGCGCTGATTTGTTTCATGGGAGTTTCCTCTGGCGAGACTGCAGAGCCCTAGCCTAGTACTGGTGAAACCCAAGAAGCATAAATAAGTGAATCTTTGCCTTAATACAAGTTAAATACATGGCCATAAACACCATACAAACAAACACATCAAGATGTTAGTACATGTAGAATTTGGGGGGGGGTATGAAGATTTCCCATAAAATGGTACTTAGATGAACAAAGTAGATAAGATCATATTTCTGTGAAAAAAGTATAGAAACTTAGATCACCAAGTGTAATATCTGACTACGTAACAGTTATTATCTCTCGAATCTATCATTATACAACATTATAGTGTAAAAAAAAGAATGTACATGAATATATTTGCAGATATGAGCTGCGGCAACAGCAAAGAGCAGCTGCTCTTTTAAGGCAGTCAGCAGATTTGTTGAATGTCAACACAAGTGACAGGAGTACATAATACCAGCACCTGCACCAGTAACCTCTGTCAGTAGCACCAGTGCTGCAAATGCAACTTTTGCATCCGACAGAAGGAGGAATGGACATGCAAATACAGGGACTGTGCTAGATATTTTGGAACTACAGTCTATACCAAACTAATTCTTTTTTAATGTAAAGATTTCTATTGTTTCATAATATTCATGCATATACATCTTATTTTACTGTGCAAACTTAAAGAAGTCATTTATTATTGAATACTTCCTAATTATTGTTTACAAGACCTTCCTGTACTTTTAATTTGTTCTAGAAACCATCTAGTTGATAAATGATGAGAAAACATGCTTTTAGCAGCTACATGTAACTCTAAAAAGGTTTATGGTTTGAGTTCCATAGTTTAGGATATTTCAAACACTTTTGAATGAAATAAATTAATTCCCAAGTGTACCCGTTCTTTTTCCAATTGGGTAAAGACATTGCTGCAATACAGACAATAAGATTCCACAACACGGAACTTATAAGTACTGTATACAAATAAACATGTGTATCGAGTTGAGTCAGATTCAAACTACAAAGGTCATACCGGTTACTCTGGTGGTATCAGTTATAGCATTACAATGTTTTTTGCCCTTCAAAAGCCAAGGCCAAGGCCAATAACTATAATAAGTTATCAGTTATACAATTGCATTACAACTTAACGTTTCTTAATAAGGCCTAAATCTTGCATAAGTCAAGCTAAATATTAAATAATTTCAATCTTAACAAGACAAATCTGTTGCATTCACTTTCCTATTGTAAATGAAGGTCCCTGATTACAACTAAAGACCACCTGTTGAAGAAGCTAGACGAGACCCGGGAGAGGCACCAGCACAGAGGTGAATCAGATTAACTGGAGCTACAAGCAGCTTAAGAAAAACCTTCAGGGACCAGTCTAAATGTTATGATAATGATAATAGAGCGTGCTATGTGTTTTATTTCTAAGAATGTCGGATACTCAGTATCCAGTATCCGAAGTGGTATTTAATTAAGATTTAGAAAAAAATAAGGCCAATCTAAATAAAAAATATTCTGCTAGTTGGAACATATTGAACGGTTTATTCAATCATGCAGCAATGTGTTGTTTGCCATTTGAGCATTTGGCATGCTTTTACTCAACATAATATAAGAGAAATTGATTTATTTCACATTATTTTACTTGTCTTGCGATGATTTTACACGCATATTGTTCACACATCTTGTTCATTGGTAAGCAGATATGTTAGTGCTATATTTCAATGGTGTATTTTTTAGTAAAAATGTCTTGCCTTTCTATTTTGTTGTGCTTACATTGAGACATTAGTTTGTTGTGCTGACATTGAGACATTAGTTATAATTTGTTTGCAGTAAACTGCCTAGGTTAAGTATACCATGGTATTCAGTCAAATTGAGCTGCGTTCTGGAAAAATTGGCTTTATGCATGTGTGTGAAGTGTCGTCCAAGATTAGCTTATGTGGTCCACACATGCGTATCCGGGACAACAGTTTCGGCCTAGACTGGATTTTCTTTTTCAAACTACTTTCTTTCAACGAAAAATCTCATAAAACCAGAAAGTTTCTTCCCTGATTAGCCTGTGATGACAGTTACAAGTTAATCTGCGACGACACTTTAGGAACATGCATTAAACCCCATATTGAGGGATCATTTTGTTTTCAGATTTTGTTTATGTAATGTGTGTTTCATCCCAATATTTATTTTACCAATATGCCATGTAATAAATATATATTTTCTAATAAAATTGTAAAAAAGGTTAATCAGTATTTTGATTATGTTGACATGCTATTTCATGATGGATGGCTTCATCCACAGTTTTACAAGACACACAGCAACAACATAATTGAGCATTGGTCTGGGAAAATTGGTCTTAATGCATGTGTGTCAAGTATTAATCAGGGCAAATCAGTGATGAACTTTCCGCTAAATGGAAGTTTTCGATAAAAAAGGGTCTGTCGGAAAGTGTTGTCCCTAATAAGCCTGTGCTGACGGAACAGGGTAATCTGAGACAACATTTTGAGCACATGCATTGAGTCCAATTTTCCCAGAGCCAGGCTCAAATGTTAAGGCAATGGCCGTTAAATTAAGAAATATATCTAGTGAAGAGCAGCAATAGTGGTTTGCAATTTATTGAAAATCTCATAATTGTTCAAATAAAAAAGATTTATTCATTATTTATAACAAGATGCAATTATTTTTCCAAAACAACAACACTATTTGCATTTCATGTAAAGGCTATACACACTAGATGATAAATTAAACTGGCATTTATTTTAACAATACCATACTAAAGAAGCACATACATTTTTCACTATTCCATTCATAGCAATTCATATTGAATACAAAAAAAACTACCATAAACAATATTCCCATTTGCATCTTTTAAAAGGTACAAGAATTTCTAATGCTATCTCAAAACACAACCTTTCATGGAAACAACTTGTTGACTTTTGAAGAGGCACTGTCATATAAAGCTCTGTCTTAAAGTGCACGTTTTTTAGTCATCAAGATAGAAAATTACGGTTCCTCTTCGACTCCTTCAAAATATATTGGTACATACAAAATAAACGCAAACTCATACTGATGTACAACCGATGACATGCAGTCTGATTATCTGCTGAAACACCCTTTATACAGTGTGAAAATTACATCAAAATATTATTTTATCTCAAGACATTTCTGGCTGAACAAAAGCTTGTTATAACAAAAAAACATATTCCACCAAGTAAATATCAACAATAATATTTTAAGTTATATCTAAGAAAAAGTTGTTGTTGATTTTTTACAAAACCATTACCTCAAGCGTACAAAATCGTGTATAATCTTTTTAAAAAAATCATGTTAAAGTCATGTTTTTAAATTTCTTGAATCATTAACAATAGTTTTTTAATAAACGTTCATTCATGTATTAAGTATTTACATGATTTAAGTAGATACATTTAGAAAATAATAATACTACATAATGATGTTATTTATTATGTCTTTTGCTTGTTCTAATCCTGCAATAATTTAAAAGCAGACGAGAAGTCTTTTCCACCAAACTCGCGATTAGTCATAATGCAGTAAATCCGATGAGAAAGAGACCCATATGGTGTCGGTGACTTTACTGCCTTCACTGCCTTCACTGCGTTTTGAGCAAGACCCAGGTCCTGCAATGTTGAAAATTAATGTTTATGAGCCGTGTTGTACGAAATAAGTCTTAAAATCTAACGTCAACAGATGCGACCAGAAAAACTGCAGACCAGCTTGCGCATCCAATCCAACTGTGAGGTTAGAACGCACCAACTATTAGTGGAAATCTACTTTCCACTACATTCCCTCCCTCTTTCTCTTGAAGGATTCGTTGATGTCCTTATTTTCTTCCCAGCCTTAGACTGAATAAGTACTTCTTTTCATCGTTGTGGATCCTGTCTTAATCTGGACAGAATAAATTTTAAATCAGACTGAAATTACTCAGAACTGATCTTATCTGATCTCTTTAAACTAGTCTTTCGGGGTGTTATAAAAACGTTACTTTTCTCTCCATCCTCCTTCCCACCCAAAAAGAAGGAAGGCCCCTACACCCCAACGCCACGCAAACGTCCTTCATTGGTGGTAGCATCATCCCCCCGGATCCCAAATCCTTGAACCATGCATGTCTGTTCGACCCATACTTTGCATCAGAGTTTTTCCACCATCGTCTGCCATTCACTGGTCCGCAACATGTTCACCGTTCTTATCGATCCGGCCACTCTCCCCAATATCCCGCGATTTACTATTCCTGCATTGCAAACTTTCATTCCCGGAACCCAAGTCAACCTCCCTGCTCTGGGAGGACCTCTGCTGTTCCTTATGTACCTCTGGTTTCTCTTCCAAAGATGCTGACCTCTTGTTCAAATCACCACTTTGTAAACCCACTTCATCCTCCTTAAAGGACCGTGGCTGTTTACTTTGCAAACCCACGTCATCTTCATTAAAGGACAGCGGCTCTTTACTTTGGAAACCGACGTCATCCTCCTTAAAGGACTGCGGCTGTTTACTCTGTAAACCCACGTCATCCTCCTTAAAGGACCGCGGCTGTTTTCCACTTGAACTGACCAAAAATGCTGTAGTGCCCCGCTGACAGTCACCAACGGTTACTAGATCTTCAACAATCGTACTGTTCTCGCACCCTGCTCCCTTTGACGTCATCTGGACTACAAAACCCCATTGGTCATCAGCTTTTACACCATATTTGCAGCCTGTCCCATCGGCACTATACAGGTTACAGTAATCTATCGAGTTATTGGAGCCTGCTCTGACCATGGACCAGCCTCGGCTCTCTAACTGGACCCTCTTAAGTTTACAATCACCAATTTATTAGGGCAATTTGAAGCAAAATGACCCGTTTCGTCACACGAAAAGCATTTCCGTTCATTCATCCTAGAGGGTGCCCTTTATTTTCTCCATGGCCTTCTTTGTTGACACACAGCTAATTCGTTGAGCTGCTCTTTTATTTTAATCAGTTCCTTCTGCAATATGCTTAAGTCAGTGATAGATTCTTTTTCTAAATTTGATTGTACAGAACATACAAAAGCATTTGTGTCATTGTAATCTATAGCTGTTTGCGTAATTTTGGTACGACCACCCAACATAGCACCCTTAGAATGCTGAAACAACCGAATATCATTCATTGCGGCTTCAATAGTATGGTGCCTTTTCATATAAGTGCTATGTCCAGCATCCATATCTAATAAGCCTTGACAAAATCTATCAATGGCCTGCTGATTGCAGAAAGATTCCGGTAAGTCACGGAAAGCTTCAGAAGCAAGGGCTTGTACTCGATCTCCCCAGTCCTCCATTGATTCGCCTATCTTTTGTAATGCCGTGGCAAATTTAGCTTGAGCCGATTCAGCAAGCTCAGCGCCAAACCTCCCTTCCAGCTTTTTTTACAAAGTTCTGTATGGTACTTCAGGTACTGCCTATTGGGTGTAAAATCAAGCAACTGCGTCATATTTTCTGAAAGTGACTGACGTGTCAATGTTTGGAAAGATTCTGCCGTTAAGTTTCCAAACCTGTTTCTGACATCAACAATAGTCGATGCCAGTCTACTGCTTATGCCCGGGATTGATCTTAATTCTTCTTCTGTCTGACAATTAACAGGCTTCTTTTTAAAAGCCATGTTGACAAGAAACTTTTAATTTTATGTAGAAGTATTCGATGACAACTAGAATGAATATGAGGATGTTTATAACAATATGTGTAAATTTAAATACCCAAGATGTCAGCTGCATTAGTTGTTACAATTAAGAGTATTTTTTACAAATACATTTGATATACTTACCTGGAATGGTAGACAAGCTGTGTATGTCACACTTTTTTTACTTCCCCACCCACTGCCAACAATGGACTCGTCCAAGTCAAGAAATTGCTGCAATTGGGCTTAAATGTTATGTACACAGGAAGAATAACCTCTGCTGGTGTAAATTCATCCACCAACACAAAACACTGTGACCCACTAGAGGCAGAACACACCAACTAGTCGTATAGTTTGGCCAAAAATTTCCAGAAATAGGTGGTTATCGAAAAACGGCGGGAGAATAACCCACAGAAAATACTCAAATTCTGGTAAATTCTGTTTGGAATGGGTTTAAAAAATCACCGCTGCCACCAATAAAGTATTCTCCTAACCTAATTCTTTATTTCAAGGGGCCCTTACCATAGATCAAGACACAAGTTAGTCTTCTTTAGTAAGATACGTCTGATCTCTACGAGGACAGCAGCTTGACTACCCAGAATAGCTTTAATCCTGGGATAAAGTCCGAGCCAATCAAAATGTGAGGCTAGAACGCACCAACTATTAGTGGAAATCTACTTTCCACTACATATAGATCCACAAAGATATTAACAGCTTGTTAAATACAGTAGCAACATAGCCAAATGCACATTGTAAAACAAAGAACGCCGTTAGAATTAGCATTAATACAAATTCAAAAAGTTTAACTGCAGTTGTCAATAACACACACGAAGTAAAGATATATATGAAGTTATTATAAACTTATCAATACGTGACAATTAGATGAAGTGTTTGCATAGCATATATACTTTGGCAAAATGCAACTACCATGTATCAGAAAGCATATAACAGTTGTTAAAATGAGAATGTCATTTAACATCACGCATTGACAGGCGGATATTCCCTTCCATATGTTTTAAGTCGGTCTGCAATGGACCCAGAATCTTATTTATAAACAACATTTAATAAGGTTAATGGTTTTAATTTTTTTAAGTAACATCGAGGTTTGAGTTA
This sequence comes from Dreissena polymorpha, assembly GCF_020536995.1. Classification (NCBI taxonomy): domain Eukaryota; kingdom Metazoa; phylum Mollusca; class Bivalvia; order Myida; family Dreissenidae; genus Dreissena; species Dreissena polymorpha. Next base: position 90,762,831 of record NC_068358.1, read on the forward strand.
TGGACATTTTATTTGTTTTAAATGCATAATTTATATTTCTCACTATACATGGCCCTATTGTTAACGAAAAAACTTTTTTAAAAACCTGCAGTGAAGATGTTTAAGTGTTATTGAAACTTCATGTAGGGTCAGTAGTCCTTCTATGGATTCAGATTGGATGTTACTTGGTTTCGGCACTTCCGCATTTGCTTAAACATTATCAATGCCGAATGCAAATTCATTTTCATTTTTGTGTATAAGGTTTTGTAAAATGTACTTGCTTAATTTAAAATATCATTTTGCTCAGTAAGCTTGATCCCATTATCATTTTCAATGAAAGGCATAGACTTGTCTGTAAAATGTTTAGATTCAAGAGTGCAAAAATATTTTGAAGGCTTTTCACCCTCTTCGAGCCACTTAGCTCTCGAACGTACTAATGCACCTTTCAGTTTAATTTCTTTTAAGTGTTCTAGTTTATTTTGTAATTCTTGTTATTTGTAAACATTATTCTCGTTTAGAATTTTCTTTTAAGTTTTTCTGTTTTACTGTTAATTCTGCTTCATGTTTTTGTTCAACTTTGTTTTGAACGATGAGTATGATATTGTTTTCCATCGAATTTCCATAAGTAATGTTTCCAAAAATAATGGATCATTGACTACAAATTGTATATCATTGCTGTTTAGTTGTTCACAATTGTGTATGTCATATACTGGGACACAATATAGTTTTTTTAAAGGTGAATTATGGAATTCCCATAATCCCTTTCAATGTTCTACATGATCAAAATTTAATTCCAAATTTATAATTGAGTAATCTGATTTGTAGGTTGTGTCAATATCCAATTGTCTTATTTTTTAGGACATCGTATTTGAAATTAGAAAAAATCTAACCTAGCTCGTTGCAATGGTGTCAACCGTCTCCGTGTGTATTGATTAATATTGATTAATATCGTCATTTAAAAATCTAAAAGTTTCAATTAAATTGTTTTTGCTAATTATGGATATCAATGTTTTTCCTGCCTTTCTGTTATAATTGGATAATTTGTAATGAGAATATTCCAATACAAGATTAAAATCTCCACACATAACAAATTGCTCAGTTTCCATATTTTCAATTTGTGTAAAACGTTCTGAAAAAAATGAAAGTTCATCGTTATTTGGGCCATATAGTGTACATACATGTAAAATAAATCTATTTGTGGTATAGGTAATATCCAATATTAAGTAGTTACCAATACAGTCTTTTTCAATGTTATGCACAGTGAAGGGTAGGTTTTTCTTAAACAATATACAATCACCTCTTGAATGTGAACGCCCAAAGCTAAAATAACAGTCCCCGTCCCACTCAGAATAAATTTTATTTTCCATATCTTTTGTAAAGTGACAATCCTGTAAGCAAACAAATATGGGCTTGTTTTAATTTCAAATAATCAAATACATCTCGACGCTTCTTACTGTTATAAAGACCCCGGCAATTGTATGGAATTATTTTTTTAAATTATCCATTGAAAAGAAATAAGCATAAAATGTGCCTTAACTTTATATTTTGTAATAAACTGTTTACTAATAAAAACATTTTTTCTTCTACATAACTCAGCACGTTAAGCGATTTTACTGACTACAGTTTCAAGCAATTCAAAGAAAGAAAATAAAAAGAGGAACAGATAACCAAATGAAACAATGTACAAAAGAAGGTTCAAGGTATGTGGATCCCAGATGATGTGGTTACGAGCACCCACTGAGTGATATATTTACATAAAAATACATGAATTTAACAACAAAAAGAAAAGTGACCTTATAAAAAAAAATTAATGACCTAATAAGAAACAATTAACATTTTTCTCTTAATGGTCTTTAAAATAAAAACACCATCTATAAGAAGCAATTATGTATATATTGATTTATATTACAGGTTTTGTGATAGTTCACATTCCTTGCCTAACTGCATACTATCTTGATGAAATATTCTACAAAATTAAAACACATATAGGCAGAACAAACAATGTACTCACAGACAGATTTGTTCACATTGTTAATCTGTAAAATTAAATTAGTCAATATGTAGTTATCTAAATCAATTGTTTCGGATAATATAGAATGCATTCTGGTAAGAGTAAAAACAAAGTAACAAACAACAACAGAAAAGCACAAAAAAACACACACCACAAAAACAGTGCCATGCAAAAAGAAGATTTGACAAATATATTATAATAACATACAAATGTTTCCATAAATATATTATACATGTTCATACACATGCATAATACTTATAGACCTACACCGACATTAGCGAAACATGAATGTGTTTTTTCCTATAATTAATAAATGAATGTATGTATTGTTGCCATGTTACAAAGTAAAACCTTTTTTAATTATTATACAGAATAGAAAATACTCTTACTTAGGCATCAAAATCATACAAATGTATTTATAGTCAAATACTTTTAGCTTGAAATCATTGGAAATGCCAAGTTCTATTGTACAACTTAGTTGCTTAATTGCATTATTGAAAAATATAAGTCTTGTCTAATGAGCATATCATACAACATTTCAAAAACAATTGTAAAATTTAGAAAGACCTATTTAAAATAGACTTGAACAGTCATGGTCACTTTAAATTAGTGTATGTTCTACATTAACAAATAACTGGTTTTGGGTAAAAATCTACATTAATATCAACGATTTTTCAAGTACAAATATTCATAAACATTGAATGTGTTTACTTGTATTGCATAAGGGTGACATACAATAATTTCCAGTTTTTTTTTAGTGAAAACTGCACTTCTAAGAGTTATAATATGTCAATTGTCGTAAACTCAAGAGGAGGGCAGTCTATAAAAACATTATGTGCGTTATGTTTTACTTGAAATATGTACTACATCGCCTTTGCGGTTTTGAAACACCTTATAATTATTTGTAAGTACATTAGTTGTTTAAACTGTTTTTTACGGTTAAGTTTTCTCAATGTGATATATATTTGCCAATTATCAAGTTTACATTGTTGACAAGTCTGAGGGATAATATTTCATATCTCGACTTCATTTGCTGCGAATTTATTTAGCGGGTCACATAAATACAGCTCTCGCTAAGAAAAATCGCAGCGAGTAAATTCGAAATAAAGAGCGAATATTAATACGAAATAAACGCTTATAACGTTCTTTCTGATAAGGCTGAACAGTGAGTGGCACTAAAACAATTAATGCAAGTATTAAAGGGTATAAAATGGCTAAAAATATTTGTCTCGGTATGGACGTCGCCATCTTTTTTTGTCACGTAATTACCACCTCTTCTGACAGTCGTTCATAAATCTTTCTCACACACCTGAAAAGACAAATATTGAAAGTCATTCGCGAACAAAAAATAATATGTATTCGATAATTAATTGATGTTCAAGAAAAGTTTAACAGATTTATCACCAATGTCGAATTGTGTGTCTTTAAAGATTCTTATCTAATGGTTGATAAGCTTCTACATTCCATTCTGCGCCCAAAACTGCTACGCGAGTTAAGGTAGCGCACCCCTAATGATTTCCCGCGATTTATTTTATGATCATTGCCGATCTTCAATGATAGGTTATTTCCGAGAGATGCATGTTATGTTCTTCAAACTTTGAATTTTGATATATGTTTACGTGATTCCTTTAGAATACATTATTTTCACAATAAATATTGATTTGATCCAAATATCATCTGAAAAATACGATTTCGCGCTCTACAGTTTACTAATGGATATCTAATTTAAGCTTGCGCTGATGTGAAGTTATTGTTGCCGAGTGGTTTAGGCGATGGACTAGAATCTTTTGGGATCTTCCCGCGCTGGTTCGAATCCTGCCGACATCGCATACTTTTTGCGACGCGTTTTATTTCTTTTCTAACGTAATTTGATTTTATATAGCATATAAGCTATGTTTATTGTTAAATATGTTGAAGTTTTTTTGCACATCCTTCATTTTTTTAAATTAAAACAACGTTATGGCTAAATTGGGTGATTTACTGCTGAAAATACGAATGATGCATGTTGCATTTTTATTTTTATTTCAAAAAGTAAACGATAAATCTGTGTATTTCTTGGCATTTTTGCTGTATATAGTGTTTCTATAAAAACTAAGTTTAAAATATAACTTTAATGATACTATTTTGAATTTTATGACACTTTGTTTTTAACCGACCCAATTTTTACTTGGCTGAAATCACTTTCATTTCATGGCGCTCCTACATTGATAAAAAAATAGAAAAAATAAATGTCTGTAAAAGAATACTTATTTCACCTTGTTAAAACTTTAAACACCTTTACTGCATCTGTACACAGCAACTGCATGCCCATATTTGGACATGTGAATGAATTATGGAACTTTTATATACCCCAGGGGTGAAAATAAACTGGACAAAAGCCGAGCGTGGGGGTGGTTTTGAAAAAAATCGGTATATTTTTTTTTAAAGCATGGAAAGCCTTCCTACAAATTTGCATGCAGTTTAGTGAAATGATGCTGATTAAGAAAATAAATAATTAGATTATATTTTGGATATGTGCCCATAAGGGGTGCGCTACCTTAAGTCAACTGTATAGCAACATCTACTTGAATTTGCATTTCCATGGCGATTAATTGGAACATGATGGATTGTCTCGCTTTCATTAATAAATGGATCTTCAGAATGGGAGGGGTCAAATGTGAAGCCGCACGCAAACGAGTATTCAAAAAGTGTCGATTTAAAATCTTATACAGTCGTTAACACCGGCCAATTTCGTTTTGTATTCAAAATAAAAGTTTTGGTCGGTACTTCGCGGTTTCTGTTCTACACTGGCTTTTTCCAGCCGTTTACGGAAAACAGTCAATCGTTTATTTATGTGCAAATGTACTTCTCAGAATAAATTGTGCTTGAACTTAGTTAAATGTACCGGTTTTTGTCTGTTGTTGTTTTAAATGGATTTTTTTAATATTGAAAATTTAATAACACGTTGGTAACACTGACAAAATGCTAGCAATGTTTGAACTTCAGAATGTTTTCTTCAATAAAATTTGTCAAAATTTCAATGTAGCAATTTTCAAAAGTCTTGATTGGAAATAGGAAAGTCTTTCAAAATAAGACGAGCACTAAAATTTCAAAAAAAATTTGTTATTTTTCACATAACGTTTTGTTCCTGGACACGCGAATAATTGAAAAACAAAATAAATGAATTCGCATCGAGGTATCTATGAGATCTATATGGCTGCGAAGCCAATCCCGGAACTTTAAAAAAAATTAAATAACAACAAGGTTTCTCCGTTTACAATACACGTTAGGAAACTTTCAACTCAAAATGCGACCGTTGCTTAAGGATGCTAAGGACGCCTTTGATGTTTAGTGTGTGCAATAAAATGATTATGTTGAGCATATTGATAATGCGTTTGTTATTGTTGTAATTGTTAAATCACATCTGTGCGCATCCAGGCAAAAAACACAGAACTATATGATATAGCATTATTGTTTATGGTTACACAAATATTTCATCAATCATCTTCATCTTGACATACAAATTCGCGTTTGCCATTTTGGGCAAAAAATATTTATCTGCGATTAAAAAATTAATTCTTAGTCTTTCTCTTGTTCATCTATATAAATACAGCTACATTATTGAATTATCCATACATATCCATAAAGAAATATTATTGTTTTGACCTGTGAAGACCAACATGTTCTTCTAGAGTCATCTAACGCTTTTAACATTATATAAAATTGATTAGGGTGTCTATAATAAGGCATTGTTCGTAATTTACACCAATATTTTATGAACTTGACAAAGAAGGTAACACATAATAGGAGGCGTCCGCATTCACCATAAACAAGACATGTGTAAGTAGGTTTTTTAACATGCACAATTCGTTTACAAAATGTGTTATGTGCAACCAAAGTTTAGTCAATATACTCATACCCCGATACAAATGTTGGTACAAATTAATCCCATGTATTTATTAATAGAGGTAGTCCTTCTTTGCGTTCCACTGAAACTCCAATGTTCGTAATGTCGCAAGGGTCCACTGTTTCCAAATACAATTATTTCTGGGTTTTTGTGTAGATTCATTTCCACTTCAGTTAATGCGAAAATTTCGTCAATAACGTTTAAATTGCTGTTGTAATTTAATTGCTGTTTCGGCACAACTAGCTATGTCATTGGCGAACATTAGACATACAATGTCGTGAATTTCATGATCACTTACTCTCTTAGTATCGGTCCTCGTCATAGTATCGTGTCTTTATACGAAATACCTTCAAGATGTGCTGGGAATTTAATGTTTTTTTCAATGTTTAGAAGTTGTAATGTATTTGATGGTTATCCGTGACTATTACGACGATCATTCTCATGATTTCCGGTGTTCGTTGGAAAGTAGGTCATGTTTATTCCAGAGGGATGCTATGATTTTTAAGTACGTAACACACAATTATGTTAGTTTGTTTATTGATTAATAGTAGTTTTATCAAATGTGTTTATCTTAAATTAAATGTAAAAGTATTTTAAGAACAACATTAGCAAGAGTTTCGTTTTTCCATTAAGTTACTGCGCATAGTTACAAATCTTAGCAACCAATCAGAAGGGTCAATGTTTTGAGACACTTGCAAGTGAAACATATTACTACATGGGATTTAATCTAACTAGAATTGTGTCAAGACATTGTCGATCGATTTAAATGCAGTTTTCGTTGGTATATCCAAGAATACACATTATGCTTTTGATTGATATATAACACATGCGTGTTTTTTTGTATTTGTTCACTTCCAAACTGCATTAAAAGGGCCGATACTACGGATAGACATGCTAGTTATAAATATACCATATGAACATTTTTTTCGTAACATTGTAGATAATTTATTGATAAATAGTGTAACAATCGTTGGACTGGTTCTATCAACTTGCCTGGTTTCAGTTATGTTATGTTAACATGTGAAAATAAAGTCGGGTTGGATTTTAGTATTTTTGGTTTTAACGCATGAATACAGCGATTTAAACAAAGGCATACATTGATATTTTTTCATGTATTACTTAATATGTATATTAAGTAAAACGTTTTTTTAAATCAATGTATGCCTTTTCTTTGTATGGATTGGAATTGTACACTTTGATTGATGTTATCGAAGGTTTTACGGAAGTCAATGTACGAACAATAAACTCTACCTTCTTTTGTTGACAGATATTGTTTAACTATAGCTTGTAGGCAGAATATATTATCAATTGCTGAGTAACCAGTACAAAAACCTGACTGCGATTCATCAATGTTATTATTGGTTTTTGCCCATTCGTACAATCGTTTATATATGACACCCGTGCATATTGTATATTGTAATTGTAATTGATATTCCACGATAGTTTTCTGGCATATGTGTTGGTCCTGATTTATGAATAGGACATATAATACTTTTCCCATGCTATTCAAGAATATACCGTTAACTGCAGCTATCTAAAGCTCATCGTGGATGAACTAAGTCAGGCTGTTTTAAACGCATCTCTCCATTTAGATGCGTTTAAAGACCAATTTAAAATACTCTGCAACGATAGACTTTTCCCTTCCCTTATTTCACCCATCCACCTTTGAGAACTTCTTACGGACATTGCCACAAAGCTCCCAAACGACCCTCAACTACCAGCCGATCCTAAATGACTTATGGTATCATTATCAATCTTTTCTGACGACTGCCAATATGCCACTCACCGCTATAAGTATTACAATAGACACAAGCTCTACATGAAATAGGCAACTCTTTTGAAGTGTATGATATATTTAAGTGTGACATGCCCTACTGACCTATCAATGCCATCTCGCCGTGGTGTAATGGATATGGTGTCCGCCTAGCGACCGGGAGGTCACGGGTTCGATCCCCGCTGTGGGAGCGTTCTTTCGATCTCCCATATAGACAACAAGTACTGGTTCTAGGCCCAGGAAACGGACTCGAGAGCATTTCAAATAAGTAGGAATTACTTTCTATGCAATCGAGCTAAAATAAATAGGTTTAAACTAAACTAGACCTATCAATGAAAGTGCCAATGCCAATAAGGTACACTACAACATGTCCGCCATATACGAAAAAGAAACTAACGGCTTGTTAATTGATAAATGCGTTTTCGCTATTTTCTTTGACCTATTACGAGCCCCGGACATGTAAATTAAAAACGCAACGTACATGTAGCATCAAATCGCCGTTCTATCAAGTCGACCTATCAAAATTATGTGTAGTTGCCATAATGGTGAACAATAAAAAAATGTAACCGACTACTGCAAGATCATTATTCATCCTTACACCAACCTAATGTATTATTGTGTCGTCCTTAGGATTTATTGTGTTGTGGTTACGAGCAACGCAACAGTTTGTAGAGGCAGAAATTATTTTTATATTTGATTAATCATCTTCATCGTTACATACAAACTCGCGTTAGCACAATTATTTGTTAAAAAGTTTATCTACGATTAAAATAAGAAATTCGTAGTCTTTATTTTGCCCATCATTTAAATAAAACGCCTACATCATGAGGTCTACTTCAGTGAAGTGCTTGTCGGTGGGTGTTGTGCGAGTTAATCGTCTATGTCCATTTTCCTATAAGATACCAACCTTTGTGCAATATAACTGGTGTCTGGCATAGCTCTATCATACCTGTCCTTTTTTCCTTCTGGCTGTAAATTATTATCATTATAAAATGTTGAATAATGTAGCACATAACACGGATTTTTATAAAATAAGAAAAAAAATATTAGCAATCCTTCTAGATTTTGGAAGATTTGACCCGTGAAAGCCGTGTCTTCCATTTACCTAAAACAGGAGGTATCAATGTGGATTTATGTAAGTGTTAAGTACTATACACGGTAATGAGTTGCGCAGTATAAAAGTATAAATGCGTGTCATGTAACCGCGAATAGTCATGGTTGTGTGTAATCGCGTCTGCTGATACAGACCATCCCAAGCGACTGATGGACCATGACGACAAAATAACAAGGAACTAACAATAAACATTTTCTTATAAGTCTTTATTGAACTCCCTTACATCGGAACTTGCAAAAATAAAATGGCAAATCGTAATCCTGAACATAGTTTCTCGACACCTAAAGAAGTAATTTCAGGACTCCCAAACTTCGGATGGCGTGTTAAACTTGACTACGAGTGCAAAGAAAACTGCAAACCATTTCAGACCCCACGACTTAGTCAAATTCCGTCCCTGGTTGGACTTGGTTTAAGGTAACAGTTTAAAGGGATCTTTTCACAGTTTGTTAAATTGACAAAATTGAAAAAAGTTGTTTCAGATTCGCAAATTTTCGTTTTAGTTATGATATTTGTGAGGAAACAGTATTATACTCAAACCCGGTTAAGTCGCGTGTCGGGTTGAGTCGCGGTATTTCATAAGCGCCCTCTGGATTTTGTTTATTAACAATCCTGCATGACCTACTTGTCAAATCTGACAGAAAACATGTCTCCCTACAGATTGGAATCGATTTTTGGTAATTAAATGTCGTAAAACTCAGACTTTAACAATAATTGAATTTGTATAGTTGTATAATTGTCGTAACGAAAAAAATACAACATTGCCTAAACACATCTGTGCTATTTATTTTATTTGATGTCTTAAATTCCATATATTTAAATTGTTATATACTTTATTGATTGTTACTTTGAAGAGTATGTCAGAGCTTTGATAATTCATGTTTAATTTAAAATTGGTGCTGTTTAACGTATTTACCGCGAATCTAAAAAAATAAACAACAATGGCGGACAGTGGTGTTGGATTTGTTTCTACGGCAGTTAATTTTGAAGGATTTTCACCATAAAAAGGCCTTTGTCCAATAAAGTTAAGTTAAATATGATTGTTCTTTAAATCATTTATCTGATATATGAAGATCGTTTCTAGACGCAAGTGAATATTCCTCAAGTACCGCGAGTCAACTGTGTTGCAGTATACTGAACATTTACCATAGTCCAATATAGCCATTATATGTATCTTTTGACAATTTGAAAACCTAAAAATTATTAAGCGTTGCAACGCGAAACGATTAAATAATTTGGAGAGTTCTGTTATTGTCGTTTAAATTTACGAAACTACGAAGATTGCTTATATAAGGTATTAAATACAACGGTGTATACCCGGCGGAATAGCCAAGAGGGCTAATGCGTTTTTACTTCAAACTAACTCCAGGACTCTGGGGGTCACTGGTTCAAGCCCTGGTAACGGCTACTTTTTCTCCTTTTTTAAATTTTATTCTTGATTTTTTACTGGAGCTTTTAAGATCCAATGTTTACATTAACAATATAAAGCATTTAACTTCAAAATATGCCAAAATCTGTGAAAAGGCCCCTTTAAGCAATCTTTTTGTTATTTGCCTGAAATATTTATTCACTTTTTGGTATGTTTGACTGTCACAGCTGAAAAGATTTAAGTGGCATATCGACCTAGTTCTTCTTGAATGCTCAGAGCTTTAATGGGTACATACGTACAGCTCAGCGTTCATCCTAATTAAACCAAATTCAATGTAAAATTAATAAGTATCAAGTTTGTCTATGAAATCAAATTTAATCAACCTAAAACAGCGTAAAAACACAATACCTGTTACCATTGATATCAATTTGCATGTCGTTTGTGGATAAATGCTCAAAACAAAAAGTTGATTAAAAGACCGTTATCAAACCGATAGCCAAAGTTTTAAATTGACAATTGGATCTATCTAACGGAGGTTCCGTAGAAAGTCAGTGTGATTAGAAATCAGATCTATCTCATGAGGGAATCCGGTGATAATCAATTATCAATAAGGTATTTTCAAATTCAGAATATTCGGCTTTATCCATTGCAAAAACTTGCACATTTTTATGAACAGTTGATTTGTTTGAATTATTTTATTAATATCATTATCATTCGAGGACACCACATCACTTACATGTAAGTTGTTTTAATATGTGCATTAGTGATATATATATATATATATATATATGATTTGTTTGTGTTAATTTATGCCAGACAATAGTTTATGTTGCTAATATTACTAGGTGATTTAAGTACCGTCCAGATTCCGGGCAGAAGACGTGACATAAAATATGCTGTAACCAGTTGCAACTCCCAGCGACCCGGAGGGTATTGCAACAATATATCGACCGTATTAATTATTAATAACATACATGAATGTTTCCATTAGTCCTCTAAGTGCTTTGTTAGCATTTCTGATAGTCACTATCGCTTATGGCAATTGAATTTTGAGCTGGCGGTTACAGTTAAAAAAACAAGGCCTTCAGGAAAGAAAAAGGTTTCTCAACAAGTATAGTATATCATATGGTGCACTCGTACTATGTGTCATAGCAAGGGGATCCTTGTTTCGATCATCTTGTTAGAGTTAACAACAAGGCTCTCATGTTGACATCATATGCATGCGCTTCGAGTATTTTGTTTCACAAACTGTGGTACGCTTGAAAATAAAAACATACACAACCAAAATGAGGAAAAACATGTATTACTGCAAAATCTTCAACTAAAATTATTTAAATGTATCCTTTTTCCATACACTTTCTTGGTCCTCTTAATTTAATATCCACCATAATTGCAAAGTAAGGCAGGCAACTGCAATAATGTAAACACAGCACTTTCATTTATTTGATTAAAAATACAACTTTCACTTTCTCTTGGTTGCCAGAAAATGTTGCATGAAAAATTTTAGCGTAAGAACTGTGCGTGCACATAATAAATTTGTGTCAGGTGATATACCCATGTTCCTATGGGAATACACTTTCTGATTTTTTTTTTTTCAGGAAATCTTTTAATGGTAATATATATGCAGAAATTTCTTTGAATAAATGTCGAACATTTGTATTAATGAAATTCTGGAGCACTTTTATGTGCCCATTATGCTCAAAAGAAGAATGACCGATAGAACAGAAACTTGTTAATTTGTAAATAGAAGTTATACAAAAGAATAATTACCGGTACTGTTAAAATTTGAATAAAATATATGTTTTGTTGGCCTAATACCGTTTGCAATCAAGTACTCTCCCTTTTTAGCTCATCTATTTTTGAAAAAAAATTATGAGCTATTGTCATCACCTTGGCGTCGGCGTTGGCGTCCGGTTAAGTTTTGCGTTTAGGTCCACTTTTCTCAGAAAGTATCAATGCTATTGCATTCAAACTTGCTACACTTACTATCATGAGAGGACTGGGCAGGCAAAGTTAGATAACCCTGGCGTGCATTTTGACAGAATTATGTGCCCTTTTTATACTTAAAAAATTGAAAATTTTGGTTAAGTTTTGCGTTTAGGTCCACTTTTCTCAGAAAGTATCAATGCTATTGCATTCAAACTTGGTACACTTGCTTACTATCATGAGGGGACTGGGCAGGCAAAGTTAGATAACTCTGGCGTGCATTTTGATTGAATTATGTGCCCTTTTTATACTTAGCAAAATTTAAAATTTTGGTTAAGTTTTGTGTTTAGGTCCATTTTATTCCGTAAGTATCAAAGCTATTGCTTTCATACTTGCAACACTTACTAACTATCATAAGGGGACTGTGAAGGCAAAGTAATGTAACTCTGACTGGGATTTTGACAGAGTTATGTGCCCTTTTTATACTTACAAAATTGAAAATTTGGTTAAGTTTTGTGTTTAGGTCCACTTTATTCCTACAGTATCAAAGGTATTGCTTTCATACTTGCAACACTTATTTACTATCATAAGGGGACTGTGCAGTCAAAGTTATGTAACTCTGACTGGCATTTGGACGGAATTATGGGCCCTTTATACTTAGAAAATTGAAAATTTGGTTAAGTTTTGTGTTTTGGTCCACTTTACCCCTAAAGTATCATAGATATTGCTATCATACTTGGAACACTCGCAAACTATCATAAGGGTACAGTAAAAGGACAAGTTGCATAACTCTGGTTATCATTTTTACGGAATTATGGTCCTTTTTTGACTTAGTAACTTTGAATATATGGTTAAATTTTGTGTTTCGATCCACTTTACTTCTTAAGTATCAAGCTTATTGATTTCAAACTTCAAATACTTTCATGCTATCATGAGCTTACTGTACATGGGAAGTTGAATTTTACCTTGACCTTTGAATGACCTTGACTCTCAAGGTCAAATTATTAAATTTTGCTAAAATTGCCATAACTTCTTTATTTCTTTATTTATGATTAGATTTGATTGATACTTTGACAAAACTACTCTTACCTGACATACCACAATAGACTCCACCCAAACCATCCCCCGTGCCCTCCCCCCCCCCCCCCCCCCCCCCCCCCGAATCCCCCCCCCCATAATTTTTTTTTTTTTTTTAAGATCGTCTCACAACTGACCACCACACCCTCACACTATACCCCCGCCCCACCCCCCAATTTTTTTTGAAACGGTAAAAAAACACAAATATTTATTTTTATTATTTTATGATTGAAATACCAACCATCGCACCCAAGAATCCACCACCCTCCCCCGAACCCCCCCCATAATTTTTTTTTTTTTAAGATCATCTCACAAATGACCACCACACCCTCACACTATACCCCCCCCCCCCCCACCGCCACCCCACCCCCAAGTTTGTTTTTTTTGAAACGGTTAAAAATGTTATGTTTGAAATACTATCCAACCATCGCACCCAAGAATCCCCCCTCACCCCCCCCCCCACCGAGATTTTTTTTTATTTTTTTGTCCGCATTTTTGGAAGATAATGTAATAAATGTCCACACCCCCACACTATACACCCCTCTTCACTCCACCCCTCCCTCCTTTGTGATTGAAAATGAGAGTCCCTTCATCTTTAAAAAGAAAATAGATGAGCGGTCTAGATGATGCATCTTGTTAGTGTGATGTCTTGATATAAGGTCACTACGCAAGTAGTGAATGTTATTTTGGATGTATATGGAACTATCGGATTTGCTGGGTTAAACAAGCTGTTAATTAACCAATTTGACATGGATTTAATGGGAATTAAATCAATCTTTGAAGGTTAATCGTTTATTTTTGCATCATTTTCATAAATTCTGAAATTCTGTTACTTGTTTTCTTAAATTATCGACACGCAGTCAGCCGAGGATATCAATAATCCCTACTTTAAAAGAGCACTCAGTATTTTCTTCCACATTTGATCACCATTAACGCCACCTGAAGTAATAAATAATCTACTGATAAGAGATAGCATGACTGCATATAGAATATTCAAGCCACATTGCACATTTTTTATGCTGACACAGTAACTGTTGCATCTCGGTAAATTCCCAGGTAGTGAACCTGGGAATTCCCGGGGCGCCTTAAAAAATTCTGTGGAAAGCACTGATGTTTAATATTAAAATGTCCGTGGTAAGTAAGATTTTTATTTAGTTTTGGTTACTTCTGTACGCCCCTTTCTAGCTCGCCTGATTGCTCAGGTGAGCTTTTGTGACCGGTCTTTGTCCGTCGTATGTCCGTCCGTTAACATTTGCTCTTAAACACTCTAGAGGCCACATTTCTTTTCCCATTTTCATGAAACTTGGTCAGAAGCTTTGTCCCAATGAAATCTTGGCCGAGGTCGAAACTGGGTTGTGCCGGGTCAAAAACTAGGTCACTAGGTAAAAAAAAAAGAAAAACCTTGTAAACACTGTAAAAGTCACATTTCATGCCTAATCTTCATGTAACTTTGTCAAAATATTTGTCTTAATGATATCTTGGTTGAGTTCAAAAGTGGTTCCGATCCGTTGAAAAACATGGCCGCCAGTGGGCGGGGCAGTTTTCCTTTTTTGGCTATAGAGAAACCTTTAAAATCTCTAGAAGTCACAATTTTTGCCCAATCCTCATGAAAGTTGGTCAAAACATTGGTTCAATTAATGTTTTGGACGAGTTCAAAAATGGTCGAGATTGGTGAAAAAACATGGCCGCCAGTGGTCAGAGCATTTTTCTCTATATGTACATGTAAAGAGAAAAATGCCCCGCCCACTGGCGGCTATGTTTTTTCACAGATCCCGACCATTTTCGAACTCGTCCGAGTTTTTCCCTATTTGGCTATAGAGAAACCTTGTAAACACTCTAGAAGTTACAATTTTTGCCCAATCATCATGAAAATTGGTCAAAACATTGGTTTTATTGATATCTCGGACGAGTTCGAAAATGCTCGGATCGGTGAAAAAACATGGCCGCCAGTGGGCGGGTTATTTTTCTCTATACATGTTTGTATAAAGTGAAAACATGTGAACACATTAGAAGTCACATTTTTGGTCCAATTTTCATGAAATTTTTTCAGAACATTTGTTTCCTTGATATGAGAGTTGAGTTAAAAAATGGTTCCGGTCAGTTGAATAACATGGCTGCTGGGATGAGGGCAGTTTTCTCATTATGCCCCCCCCCCCCCCCCCTTCCGAAGAAGAGGGGGTATATTGTTTTGCTCATGTTGGTCTGTTTGTCCACCAGATGGATTCCGGATGATAACTCAAGAGCGCTTATGCCAAGGATCATAAAACTTCATAGGTACATTGATCATGACTCGCAGATGACTCCTATCGATTTTCAGGTTTCTAGGTCAAAGGTCAAGGTCACAATGACCCGAAATAGTAAATTTTACCATTTAAAAAATGATTTCCTGATGATTATTCAAGAACACTTATGCCTAGGATCATGAAACTTCATAGATACATTGATCATGACTCGCAGATGACCCCTATTGATTTTCAGGTCACTAGGTCAAAGGTCAAGGTCATGTTGACCCAAAGCAGTAAAATGGTTTCCATATGATAACTTAAGAACACTTATGCCTAGGATCATGAAACTTCATTGATACATTGATCATGACTCGCAGATAACCACTTTTGATTTTTAGGTCACTAGGTCAAAGGTCAAGGTCACGATGCTCGAAATTATAAAATGGTTTCCAGATGATAACTCAAGAACACTTATGCCTAGGATCATGAAATTTCATAGGTACATTGATCATAACTAGTAGATGACCCCTATTGATTTTCAGGTCACTAGGTCAAAGGTCAAGGTCACAGTGACCTGAAATAGTAAAATGATTTTCAGATGATAACTCAAAAACACTTATGCCTAGGATCATGAAACTTCATAGGTACATTGATCATGACTGGAAGATGGCCCCTATTGATTTTCAGGTCACTTGGTCAAAGGTCAAGGTTACCTGAAATAGTAAAATGGTAACTGGATGATAACTCAAGAATTCTTATGCCTAGGATCATGAAACTTCATATGTACAATGATCATGACTCGCAGATGGCCCCTATTGATTTTCAGGTCACTAGGTCAAAGGTCAAGGTCACGATGACCTGAAATAGTTAAATGGTTTCTGGATGATGACTCAAGAACGCTTATGTCTAGGTTCATGAAACTTCATAGGTATATTGATCATGACTCGCAGATGACCCCTAGCGATTATCAGGTCACTAGGTCAACGGTCAAGGTCACAGTGCCAAAAAAACGTTTTCACACAATGGCTGTCAAGGTCACGGTGACTCAGCTTAGAAAAATGGTTTCCGAATGATAACTCAAGAATGCTTACGCCTAGGATCATGAAACTTTATAGGTACATTGATCATGACTCGCAGATGAAATAATGATGAAACTTGACCAGGATGTTTGTCTGGACAATATCTATGTCAAGTTTGACATTTGGTAAAGATTGAATGAACCAACTCCTCTCAGGTGAGCGAACAAGGGCCATCTTGGCCCTCTTGTAATTGATATTAATTTCAGGTACACTGTCCATACACTGAAATGCTATAAGAATGGAAGACGACCCCATATGGACTTTACTAATCCTGTACCTCACAAACCAATGTATGGTAAGTAACTTGGTTCAGTTTTCCTAACACTGCCTCTTCTCAAACACAGTCATATACATTAACACAACTACATGTACACGTATACTAATAAATGATTTTATTATAAGAAAAAAATATGTCTCTGTTTTTGACACATTAACCACTGTCAATGTTGCACACTCAATCATCCAAATTGTGTAGATCATGTAAAATGCTCATTGCCAATATGCCAATAAGATTAAATGAGTCTCTTTGTTACTTCCCAAACTATAAACATTTTAGAAATTGTTCACCATTCCTTTATGATTGTTTTAGTTTCATTGAATAACTGATGCCATGTTATATACACACACAACTAACCTGATGTTAATGTTTGTATTCACTCTGCTTCAGGTTGTCCTATAGGGGGTATCGGGTCAGGTTCTATTGGTCGTGGTTACCGCGGGGAGTTCTGCAGATTTCAGATGGTTCCTGGAATGTATGAGTATCACACGGTGCAGGCTGATGCTGTAAGTATATGCATGGAGTAGAAGCAATACAAATTATTTGTGCATGTTGATAATAATAATTTTGTGTTTGCTAGCTACAAAGTAATGGTGAGTGCTGAAATTGCCAGGGATTGTCTGTCTGTCCAATCCACCTAGCTTTGGACTGTCTGTCTGTCCAATCCACCTAGCTATGGACTGTCTGTCTGTCCAATCCACCTAGCCTGCCTGTCCTTAGGCATTCACCTACACTTTTCATCATTCAAACTTGCAGACATTGTTACATACGATATAAGTTGAGTATGTTCCATATTAATCAGTGTACAAAAAAAGGTAGAGTTATGAAAACTTTTTAACGAAGAATTTCTGTAACATTTTAGTTTAATATTTGGTATGTAGCATGACATATTTGCAATCAACTAAGTTTCATTAAACTGGGGTCATTACTGTCTACAACATAAGGGTCAAATTATTTATAAACACTTCTATAGCAAAATAACTTACAGTATTTTCCTCTGAAACCACAAGGCGAAGTTTAACATTTGGTGTGTAACATGGTATTCTGATTTTCTAAAAGTTATAAAATACCCCTGAGGTAAAAAAAACTGTGCACACCCCAGGGTCAGCTTTTAATAGTTGCTACATGCTGTGGTGGGGGGTATTCGTGACCACTACTGTGACAAGTTCTAGTTGTGTGCAGTTGCTAAAAGTCAAGACATTGTTGCGCTATCATTCTGTTAGTTCTAACTTTTATTTAAATGAATTATGATATGTAGGTGCTTGTTTATTTATTTTTATAAATTATTGTAACTTATTAAGAAATATGTTAAATTACAAATACAACTTTGTTTATGTTGAACACATTTTTATTTCCCATAACCAATTGCAGTTTTTAGTAACCATCATCAAGGAAGGCAAGACTGTCTACCAGAAGGTGCTTACCGGTCGTCGGGTTCACAAGAACCTGAAGTTGTGGGAGTGGGGCTTTCCCCTGGGTCAGGCAACCTACCAGGCCCTCTACCCACGGGCCTGGACAGTGTACACAATACCTGAGTTCAACCTGAGGCTCACCTGCAGACAGGTGTCCCCTATCATTGCCCAGGATTACAAGGTGAGCTATTTCTGAATTGTTCAATTATTCTCCGGACACCTTCTCTGGACATTATTCTTTAGTGCACCTTGGCGCAATTGATAAGGTGTCCGCCTAGTGATTGGGAGGTCACGGGTTCGATCACTACTCGGGGAGCATTCTCTTGATCTGCCCCAAAGTAACCAAGCACTGGTTATAGGCCCAAGAAACAGACTAGAGAGTTTCTATAAGCCTGTGGCTCGCGATGCAATTGAGCTAAAATAAATAGGTTTAAACCAAACTAATTATTTTCTGCCAAAATCCTACAGTGACCACAAGGTCGGTTAAAGTCATAACTATTACTGACTCTATGTCCCAAATTCTGGCCAATCAACTGCAAATTAATTTTATACCTGAATATTGCTTTGGCTGAAAGTGCCTGTATTGTAGAAATTATGTGTGCATCTTGTACAGTTTTACTTGCTTTGTTTGAAGGCTGATTGACTATTGGGGAGACTGGTTTAATTGATAGTTGTACACATATAATACAAATTAAACTGAAATATTTCATCATTAAACAGTCCATCTATATTTGCACACTTATAAAATAAAATATGCATCAACAATAAAAATAAGAAAATATATTGTATAAGATGTAATGATGAATTTCATTGTCTTTTTTTCTAACCTTCCAGGACTCCAGTTTCCCAATGACAGCATTTGTGTGGGATGTTGAGAATGAGGGAAATGATGACCTGGAAGTTGCCATAACATTCTCTTTTAAGGTGAATAGCATTGTGTGCATTGGTACATTGAATCTTGAGAATAATTCAATCCCGTGGTGCAAAAAGGTACATTTGACATTTGAAATAGAAGGTACCTTTTTGCACTAATGGGGCGATATACAGCTTTACCTTACCATAACAAAAATAATCAACAAATTTAAACTTTTACTCAAATTAACTTTTTATTCTTGTACTTGGCAGTTATTAGTTATTGGTTGGTTGTTTTCTGTGTGTAACAGGCAATATTGATGGCATTTACAAACATAATGACATTTTTCAATTAAAAGACAATATATTTGAGAAGCGCTTAGGCAAAATTGGGCTTAATGCATGTCCACACAGTCTCATAAGGGATAACACTTTCTGCCTTGACTGGGTTTTCATATAGATATAGACTTCCTAAAAATACAAAATTTGGAAAGTGTTGGACTGCAGGGGCTAATGTGTAAAGATATTTTGTGAGCATGCATTAAGCCCAGTTTTCATGGAGGGCATCAAAATAATAGACTGACAAGGTCTAATGAAATACAAACCCACTTGACCATTCCTGCCTGTTTGCAGAATGGAGTAGGCTCCAAGAAGGACTACCAGGGTGGCTGTTACACAGAGAGTTTCAAGGGAGATGGCAGCGTGTCTGGGGTGATGATTCACCAGAAGTTCCATGACATGACTTGTACCTATGCTGTGTCAGCTGCAGAAAAGGTAACCGCCATCAGTAATAAGTACATTTCCAAACGCTGAACGATTTTCCATGAGTTTTTGTCTATTTGTTCATCCAATCTCGACAGATAGTTAAATGTTTCTCCTTTTTGTGCCTCTCTGCATACAGCTCACTATTATATATTTTCAGGAGGGGGTGACAGCTAGCCACTGTTTGAACTTTGACCCTCAGGGCACTGGAGCAGAGGTCTGGTCTGAACTGCAAAGTCACGGGAAACTGTCCTCAAAACACGGTTAGTGGCAACATAAAGTTTAGCAATATTTACTTCACAACGGAGGGGCTTTTCTCCCTATGATTTTGTGGGACCATAAGCAAGTGGCTGAAGCAAATAATTGATTTTGTATCATAGATTATTCTTAAAAATGTTGAATTAAGCTCACGTGTTTGTTTGGTTCTCTTCAATATTTTCTGCATGGCCTATACTAATGTCTCCAAACTGTTTCAGTGGAAGGATATTTCAGTCATGAAATTGGGAATTGCTTAGAATATTAAGTTCTATGACTTTCAAAAGGATTTTATGTCATCCTAGAAGCTATAGTAACAGGTCATATTTACTAAAAACTCTATAATTTGTTTTATAGTTACACATTATGATCTTATTTTTTAAACAACTTCTATTAAGCTTTTTTTTATTTTGATGCCATCACATTTTACTTAAACGCATGTGTATTTCAGCTCCCCATTTTTGTCCCCTACCGGTTTCACCGGAGGGGACTTATGGTTTTCGATCTGTGTCTGTCTGTCTGTGAGTCTGTCACACTTTTCTGGATCCTGCGATAACTTTAAAAGTTTTAAATATTTTTTCATGAAACTTGAAACATGGATAGATTGCAATATGGACATTATGCAGGTCATTTCATTTTGTTCCTATGTTAAAAATTATGGTTGCTATGGCAACAAATAGACTAGAAATACTGCTGAAAATGGTGGTTTTCTGGATCCTGCGATAACTTTAAAAGTTCTTAATAATTTTTCATGAAACTTGAAACATGGATAGGTGGCAATATGGACATTATGCACGTCATTTCATTTTGTTCCTATGTCAAAAATTCTGGTTGCTATGGCAACAAATATTTAAAAAAAAATCAAAAAAAATCGGACAGTTGTGGAGCCGGTAGGGGACATATATTGCTTGGCAATATTCTTGTTAATCTTGTCTGCCTACAAGTATATTTCATTCATGTTTAGCCAGTGAATTTTTTGCTTAGGCTAATCTTATCCTCCTGCAATTTAAATTTTATTTATTCTTAGCCATTGAAGTAGTGTGTGAGGCAATCATTGACACATAACACTTAATAAAATAATGCTTTTATAGCATGATATTCTTTTCCTCATTCCAGGCAAGAGTGATCCAACTGCTAGAGGCAAGGATATTGGTGCAGCTGTGTCACTGAGAGCTGTATGCAAGGCCGGGGCCTCACAGCTGCTAGAGTTCAGTCTGACTTGGGACATGCCTCTTATACACTTCAGGTCCAAGGAAGTGCAATACACTCGGTGAGGAAACTTGGGTCTTCATTCGATTTTTTAAGATTTGCTTAATAAAGCAAGGTATATTTTACTATTTACCCAATAAATACAAAAAGCTTGTTCTGTAATTATAGGTTATTAGACGTTTCAATGTATAATACGGAGATACATTTGGACAAGCACACAGTTTGAAGTCATATTGGACAAGCCGTTAGGCGAGTCCAATATGACTTCAAACTGAGTGTGAGTCCTTATATATCAGATCTTGTACAGTTTAAACGTCTTATAAGCTTTTTATTCGATATCCCTTTCTAAAGCTCTTTGTTTGATTTTGATGCTGCAATAGGCATGTATTATCATTATTTGCAGCACGATAACCTGTGAAACTTATTGAATATATTCAAGAGAAATGTGTCAATAAGCAATTGCATTTTACTAAGAATCAATTATTGTATATTCGGATACTTTTTCTCAGTAAGGGCTTTTATCCTTATAAAACAATTGCTTTGTGCACTTTACTAGTCTTTCCAATATGGAAAAAATACAGATTTTTTGGATCCAATACTGGAATATATTGGAAGATCACGTGGTACATATGAAGAATGCCCAATGGATGAATTCATGGCATATAGAATAATGCTTATTATTCTACATCACTTGAATTTCATATTGTTAAATTGCTTACAACAATACTGAATTTTAATATGACATAATGTTGGAATGTAATATATCTCAATTGGTGCTATACTTTTGAATATTCTCTGCACATATGTATAAATTTGTTGCACAGGTTTTGTAAAAGTCTGCAAACAGTAATAATCCCTGTGCACTTATTTAAGGATAGACAAAATCGACAAAAAGAAGCACTTGATTTTCCAAAAATAGCTGCATGGTTAACTGGTTTGTTGCTGACATTATAGTTTTTAAAGATATATTTCAGGTTATGGTAAATACTGCTTCTATGGAAGACCATTGTCAAGGCCCACTGTCCTCAGAGTGCGACACTCGCTATACCCCTCTAAAATTAAAAAAAATATTTCACTTACATGTCTTATTCATTTCCAGGCGCTACACACGCTGGTTTGGTCATCAAGGTAACGCCTCCCCCAAGTTGGCCACCTACTGCCTACTGAACTACACCGTGTGGGAGGATAGCATTGAGAGGTGGCAGGCACCTACACTCAACTGCAGGTGGGACTTGTGGTGACTTATGGCATGAATTACTTGAGCCTTGTTTTGCGAAAACAGGACGTGATGCATGTGTGTAAAGCGTCCTGCCAGACTAGTCTGTAATCTGCACAGGCTAATTAGATACAACTTTTTCCTCCTTGAGTGGATATTCCCTTAGAAGAGACATCCCTTTAACAAAACATTCTATAAAAGTGGAAAGTGCAGTCTGCACAAGCTCATCAGGGACCAAACTTTATGCACATGCTTTAAGCCCTGTTTTTCCAGCCTCATGTAAACTTGTGCAAAATAATGTGTTTCTTTACAAGCTGGAACAAGCATTTTAAATATGTTCCAGAGCTCCAGATAATGGTTGTATTTTCGTATTTAAGAATTATTTTCAAGTCCGTTACGTTTTTATTTTAAAATCTGGTAGTACCATTAAGAATTACAAAATCAAGTTACGAGTATTATTATTACATCGGTTCGTATCGATTTTTATTGAGTTCTTTTAGCGTATTAAAGATCTTTTCGGTACTTATATAGAATGGTTATCGGGTTTGTTTAACAAAGCGTATTCTTTTTCCAATACAAGCGGCATGTACAGTCTATCTGTCAAAAAAATGGCTATTCCCGAAAGACATCCTAAAAAACTGCAAAGCGTGCAAAACAACACGCTTTTAACATATTGTACACAAAGTGAGCCGAAGTTGAATGTTAAGAAAGACATTATAGAAAAGATCTTATACGATGACACCCATAATTATTTATTTTTAGGTCATTTAGAAAAGTTAAGAATTATTTTCTACAACTTAGTAGTAACGTTAAGAATCAAATTCCAGAGTTAAGAATTCTTTTTGAAAATCTGGTAGTATTGTTAAGAATTTCACAAAACCTTATCTGGAGCTCTGTGTTCTTTACTGCAGGTTTGAATGCAACAATAATAAAGCGGAATTTTGATAAAAAATAACAGTTCATTAATGTTGAAATCCTGATAAAATTTATTTCAGTTTTCTGTACTATCACCAATGTCTCAACATTGTGTCACATGAAGCCTGAATTTTAATTGTAAAACAACAACATTTTGCTAATTATAGTGAGATCCCAGACTGGTACAAGTCCTTGCTGTTCAACGAGCTCTACTACGTGAGTGATGGTGGAACAGTCTGGCTGGACCCTGTGGAGCCTGCAGACGAGGGGTCGGGGGATACTGCCATGGACGCACTAATAAAGGAGTACGGAAAGTTTGCCTATCTTGAAGGTATATAGCATAGCATGATAACCTATTATGCTGAAATATTCAATTTGAAATCAAACTATATATATATGTTTTGTTTGAATATGAATTTTAAACAAGTATCTTGATACTGGGTTAAGAAGATGTATTTTAAATACATAATCTAGCATTTGCTGGTGTGTTTTTTCATGATGCAGTGTAAGTAAGAAGTAATCCATTTTGTTTTCTTATATTTTTGTACTATGACCATTTTTCTTATTTTAGAGATTATACATTCAGACACTTCCTTGAATGTCAATGACTCTTATTTAATTTCAGAGAAGGGAAATTGCCTAATTTTTCATATTTTCTGAATTGAACACCTTTTGTTTTCAGGCCATGAGTACAGAATGTACAACACATATGACGTACATTTCTATGCGTCCTTTGCCTTGATAATGCTGTGGCCAAAACTGCAACTTTCCCTACAGTATGATCTAAGTAAGTGATGCATTTTATCTTGCAGATTTTTATGTCCCCCACTATAGAAGTGGGGGACATATTGTTTTTGCCCTGTCTGTTGGTTGGTTGGTCTGTCTGTCTGTCTGTTTGCGCCAACTTTAACATTTGCAATAACTTTTGCAATATTGAAGATAGCAACTTGGTATTTGGCATGCATATGTATCTCATGGAGCTGCACATTTTGAGTGGTGAAAGCTCAAGGTCAAGGTCATCCTTCTTGGTCAAAGGTCAAATATATCGGTCACAATCGCTAATTTTTATGTACACTTTTGCAGTATTTCAATATTCAAGATAGCAACTTGATATTTGGCATGCATGTGTATCTCATGGAGCTGCACATTTTGAGTGGTGAAAGGTCAAGGTCAGAGGTCAAATATATGTGGCCAAAATCGCTCATTTTATGAGTACTTTTGCAATATTGAAGATAGCAATTTGATATTTGCATGCATGTGTATCTCATGGAGCTGCACATTTTGAGTGGTGAAAGGTCAAGGTCATTCTTCAAGGTCAGAGGTCAAATATATGTGGCCCAAATCGCTTATTTTATGAATACTTTTGCAATATTGAAGATAGCAACTTGATATTTGGCATGCATGTGTATCTCATGGAGCTGCACATTTTGAGTGGTGAAAGGTCAAGGTCATCCTTCAAGGTCAAATATATGGGTCAAAATTGCTCATGTAATGTCACTTCTGCAATATTGAAGCTAGCAATTTTATATTTGAAATGCATGTGTATCTCATGGAGCTGCACATTTTGAGTGGTGAAGGGTCAAGGTCAAGGTCATCCTACAAGGTCAAACGTCATATAAGGGGACATTGTGTTTCACAAACGCATCTTGTTAATGCACATTATTGTTGTATTATAATAAACAGATGTCATGGCTGAATCTTTGCATATGTGAGGATATTTTTGTCCCCTACTGGTTTCACCGGAGGGGACTTATGGTTTGTGCTCTGTCTGTCTGTCAGTCAGTCAAACTTTTCTGGATCCTGCGATAACTTTAAAAGTTCTTAATATTTTTTCATGAAACTTGAAACATAGATAGATGGCAATATGGACATTATGCACGTCATTTCATTTTGTTCCTACATCAAAAATTCTGGTTGCTATGGCAACAAATAGACTAGAAATACTGCTGAAAATGGTGGTTTTCTGGATCCTGCGATAACTTTAAAAGTTCTTAATATTTTTTCATGAAACTTGAAACATGGATAGATGGCAATATGGACATTATTTATGTCATTTCATTTTGTTCCTACGTCAAAAATTCTGGTTGCTATGGCAACAAATAAAAAAATCTGACAATGGTGGAATTTCTGACAATGATGGAGCCTGTAGGTGACTATATTGCTTGGCAATAGTCTTGTTGAAATGTAATATGC
The DNA here is from genome assembly GCF_020536995.1 of Dreissena polymorpha. Lineage (NCBI taxonomy): Eukaryota > Metazoa > Mollusca > Bivalvia > Myida > Dreissenidae > Dreissena > Dreissena polymorpha. Next base: position 90,788,359 of record NC_068358.1, read on the forward strand.
TGATATGCTTTCAGATAACCAGACTTAATCATATCCTTTTGAGTTCTTATACTATTAGCATTCTTAATTCTTTCTCAGTTAATGTGGTTTAAAGCAGGTGTCAGGTGTGAAGATGAAATAATCACAATGGATATGTTTTTGATGCCCCTGTGTGTCTAGCTGCATAGACCATTGATAGGTAATAATTTCTTTGAGTTGCACCTGAAAATGTAATCTTTGGGTGTTTCTGATGATCACAATTAAATTTAATACATTAAAAATATAACTTTTAATATAGAAATGTTTGAAATGAAAAATAAATTAACACACAAATTATTATAATTCAATTTTATGATTTATGTGCATTTGAAAGTTATTGTGTTACGTTGAATTTAAGATAAGAAAAACTTTTTTCTAAGTTAATTCAATAATTGTAAATAATAAATTGTTTTTAAGAGGAAAAAAATGCAGTGTACGTGTATAGCATACAATTTTCATAATTAGTCTAATGTTTAAGAAAGCATATTGGTTCACTAAACACATGAGCCGCGTTCTGAGAAAACTGGGCATAAGGCATGTGCGTAAAGTGTCGTCCCAGATTAGCCTGTGCAGTCCGCATAGTCTAACCAGGGAGGACACTTTACTCTTTTATGGTATTTTTAGTTTCAAGAAAGTCCCTCCTTACTGAAAATCAAGTTTCATATTGTAACAAGGCTCCTATCATCATTGAGCAATTTTACCCAGGCATAATTAAGTTAGAATGTTGTGATAGTTCTCTCGGTTCTTGAAACCAGAACAGCTTTTTAATCATAATGTTCTGTCTAGCATCAAATCATTTAGTACAAAACTAGCATACTTAAAATGTTTTGTTAACATTAATGTCTTTTGTTCTAGTATCGTGACAAATTACTAACAGCAGAAATTATGATTGATATGGTTTTCCAGACTTCTACTGTCGCTTCCAAGGTTTTTGAGAAAGTATTATATTTTAAGTGGTTAAGTGCTTGTCCTTTTCATCTTTGTGAGAGTTTGCTGTAATGGATACCACATTGTTTCCTTCTTATCACTAAAGCCTTGTCCATATTATTATTTTCTTAGAAACCATTCTTGTGCTATTCTTGGTGGTTAATTTTTGTGAAAGTCATTATGATCCCAGACAATAATCATATTGTAATTGTTTGTAATCACAATCCTACATTCCCTTTAAAATGACAACATAAACTGATTTTTTCACCCATTTGCTATGGTTTCATGTTGTTTCAACCGAAGTACAATCAATTTTGTTATCAGTAGAACTTAAAGTACAGAAAATCTAAAATCTTAGCAAGTTACATGTATTTGATGTTCTGTAGACTACTTAGATTTAAGAATACAGAAATGTCTGTTTGCATATTCTTTAAAGAAAAATATGTTTATGGCGGCGATTCTATTTATTGTCTGCGACTGAATTAACAGACAATCGAAACCACACTGGATTTTATTATATTTCTTATTCGAGAGTCCGTAACAAAAAACATATTTCTAATGTTACACAATTTCACTTAAAACAAATAAAGCTTTATTTTAAGAAATTAAAATATTGAACACAAATTGTTGCCGAAATAGTTCATCAAACTTTATTATAATCCAATCTTTAAATTAATCCAACGTTTTTAACTTAGGTTGAAAAATATGAACTCTGACTGTGATTGCAAGCGTACATGAGTATAAATACTATTATTACTCCGCCTACTAAAATATACACGAAAACAGCAAGAAAAACGGAAAACATAAAATACATGAAGATATAAATGCTACCTCATGTTTGACCTAATTAAAGACAAACAACCGGAGCTACAATGCAGAGGCTCCGCTAAACACCGCCAAAATGTTCCAAAACACGTGGAAACTCCGCCATATAAAATTAGATGTATATCTGTATTAACAAAGTTCAAATATTTCGCGTATTTCGCGACAATGTTAAAGATGATTGCATTGAACGCCTATTGCTAGACCCTTTCCCACTCAGAAGCCAAGTGAAAATGTCAATGTGCGAAAAGCAAACAATTAGAACATCCTGCAATACACTTGCAGTCTGTTCAGGTTTTATGCTGTTTGCTGATAATCATTATCAAAGGGTTGGAAATGACGCCTTTAAAATTTGAAGCTAGTAGGAAAAGTCTTTAATAAAATGTAACTTTTTGAGGGACAACAAATGTGTCAAAATATGTATCTAAGTGGTAAAGGGTTAAGAGACATTTAATTTATCCCATTTTCAACGTGACATTGACGGTATAACACCTAATGGAATATACTAGCCTGTATTCAACACTGTGGTATATACCTGTCACGTGCCCTGTCACGTGCATGGACTACTTTTTACTTTACCGCATAATGATTTTTCATAATTAATAAAGTCGAGAAAACTTTAGCTTCAAAATTATACGACCTTCAACCTTTAAATCTAGTCATATGACATAATTTTTGCCATCCGTATAATGAATCAGCTGATTGATGGCGTCATAAAATGACACTTATTGCGTCATTTTCCCCGAAAAATTGACGATTTATTATAAACGCGATTTATTTCACATGTGCATGTACTGTATATCGACATACGGTATTTGAATTGTCAATAAATCACAATTTCCTTATTTCGTGTAATGTGCATTGTTTATTATCCATGCATATACTTTTGACATTTAAGAATGTACAACAAGCCATACAAATATCGCACAATTCATAAATAATCTGCAATATTTGCTATCCGAATTAATTCATGTTAAGCATAGAGCTGTGTAAAGTATAAGATGGTAAAAATAGCACCACACTGGAATTCGGAACGTCCCATTTTGTACACGGGAATTATCTACTGATTTATCTGTTGTGTAATGGAATGTTTTCCATTCCCTGTGTATTTATATATTAAATTATTTTCTTGTACACAATAAGGGCATTTATTACAAATAACATTGTGCAAGTTTAAGCATAATTATGTTTGTATGCAGAAATCTGCAAATGCATCCGAGTTTACCAACGGCTATTATTTGATAAACTGCTCTGGTTCATTTTAACAGCAGTAATGTTCAGTACATGACGTAGCGTGTGACGAATAAGAAAGTTTAACGAGTTCATAAATTCATTTGAAAATAGTGATAGGATGGCATAAGGGTCTTTATTTAACTATGCTAAAATAATAATTAAAGACCCTAGATGCAAAATCGCCAATTATTGAGGTAAATGGATTATTAGATAATTATATAAAAATAAAGGATAATAAAAGGTAAGATACTAGTTCGAACGTTTTGGTTTTTGTTTGTACTTTTGTCGTTCCCTGTTCTCGGGGAAATGATTGTGACATGGGGGCCATCGACGCATTGGATCACACACGGCATACCCATAACATTATATAAAAAAACACGTTCTGCGCGTCCTTAAATTCGTCGTCCGAAGTCGGAAAAAGTTTTGCCTGCATATTAAGTCAAATTAAGTGTCAGTCGGTGCAATTGTCTGTTTACTCGTCAATAGTGTACATGTAGAATCTATGTTGACACCGACATCATTTTGTCAGGAGCAATCGCCGCCATATTGGATTTTGATCATTTTCTTTCGAAAATAAAATGAATTATAGTAAAGAAAAATCTTCTTTTAGCGGTCGTAATGTGTTACAATTCGCATGCTGCGCAAAATTGAATCGAGGCATATGGTGATATTTTTACTAGTTTTACAGTTTGTTTGTGAATTTTTTAAAGACTATTTTGCGTACCAGAACAAATACATTTATATCACTACGCATGGTTACATTCGTTAGATTTTAAGCGATTTTTAAGAATGAATTATACTAATTGTTAGGCTAAGGTTTAGTTAAATGTCACGTTGAAAAAAAATCAAATGGGATAAATAGAATACTAGGATTAGCGTTGAATACAGAGAAGTTTATGTTGCTCGGCTCGAACACCGAAAGCGCTCGCCAAGGCTCGCACTCCCGGCGTTCTAAGCCTCTCAACATAAACTTCTCTGTATTCAATGCTAACCTAGTATTCTCTATATCCTTTGGTGGGGAAGAAGCAGCTTTGGTATCCTATATTTAAGATTTTAAAAGAACTTGCCATGTGGAGGGTGAGCCTGCCAATCACGGTTTGCTAAGTGGCAGTCTTTCCACTAAACCTTTGCAACCCACAGTATAAAGCCATTATTGTTCTTGAATTGTAACATATAAAAGAAAATAAGATTATTAAACATATAAAAGAAAACAAGATTATTTGCCTGAGATCTCAGAGAGAAATCTGAATATGTTGGAATGTTATAATTTACATGTACATGTATATGAAGTACTCTTTTAGGGTGTAAATGTGAAGAATTTTATCAGATTGTTCATCAGATTGAATTTTCAAATAGTTATTGCTCTTTTATTTCAAAAAGGACATTTTAAGTATTATGAGAGATCTCTAGATCTTTTTGTTATTCATCATTGTCAGTAAGAGTTCCTTATTTTCTTGTTCACATTCTTTCAATAAACCAATACATGGGCAAAGCATCATTCTGAAGATTTTTATGCCCCCCTTCAAAGATGATTGGGTATATTGTCACAGTAACTCGAAACATTAAAATGGTCTCCGGATAAAAACTCAAGAATGCTTTGGCCTAGGATAATGAACCTTTATAGGTACATTGATCATGACTGGCAGATGACCCCTATTGATTTTCAGTTCACTAGGTTAAAAGTCAAGGTCACAGTGACTTCAAACAGTAAAATGGTTTCCGCATGATGACTCAAGAATGCTTAGGCCTAGGATCATGAAACTTCATAGGTACATTGATCATGACTGGCAGATGACCACTATTGATTTTCAGGTCACTAGTTCAAAGGTCAAGGTCACAGTTACTCAAAACAGTAAAATGGTTTCCGGATGATAACTCATGAATGTTTAGGGTAAGGATCATGAAAGTTCATGGGGACAATGGTCATGACCGACAGATGACCCCTATTGATTTTCAGGACTCTTGGTCAAAGTTCAAGGTCACAGTGACCTGAAGCCACTACAACTGAAAGCCCATTAGGGGGGCATGCGTGTTTTACAAACAGCCCTTGTCTTATATGTATTGTCACTTTTTTTTCAACGTTTTAATACAAAAGAACTTTTATTCGCGGAACAGTTAAATAGTTATGTAAAAACATAAATTTTGGTTGTTTCCAACAAAAGGTCATTTGATTACGATTTTTCAAAATATAGCAATATTTATCATAACCCAACAACAAAAGATCAATTAATAGACAGCTGCATTCACATCTATAATTCTCATGTCATTTCTCATATATCAAACAGTCCTTGTGAATCATGCTGCTATATTCTACTATTTTACTGCAGGCAAAGCTGTGATAGCTGAGAACAAGGAGCAGTTCCGTTTCTGTATGGGAGGCCATGTGGGTCACAGGAAGGTACTGAACACAGTCCCACATGACATTGGAGATCCAGGTGGGAATCTTGCCTTTAAATAGCTGTACTGTGTAGCCATGTAGCCATGCTGATTCGGGGCCAAAAGTGCTCATGAAAACAAACAAAAATTCTTCATCAGTATTACTTTTTCACAGATCTGCATAACAGTATATGCACTTCATTGTAAATCTTTAATTGTATTATAAATAGAGTATATTGGCCTAATGGCAGTACTGGTTACATGAGTTTTCCTAAAAGTACTTAAAGCTGTTTATCTGTATGCACTTTTAAAATAAAAATTACATATTGATATTGATCTGTGCTCGATTAATATATGAAATCTGCATGTTTTACATGTTTGTTATAAAAAACACTGCACGTTTGTCAGGTATTGGAACATAAATAGAATAGGCATGTTTTAAGGTAAAGTTAATATTGTTCACTGGATGACTGTATTGTTTAGCAAGTCCTTTGTTCTCTTTCCTTGATTTGCCATATTTACTACACTCTTATTCTGCCTATGATATTTCCATATATAACAACTGTTGAGTATTTTCAAGGCAGCTATTTCTGTACTACAGAGGATGAGCCGTGGAAGCGTGTGAATGCCTACAACATCCATCCTACTGTTGACTGGAAAGACTTGAACCTGAAGTTCATACTGCAGGTGTACAGGGACTACCACGCCACTGGGGACCGAGCATTCCTGGAACACATGTACCCCATCATGAGGGTATGAATGCTGGAGATAAAATTATACCAAAACCTTTAATAGTTTAACAATTAGCATAAATTGTTTGCCTTATCCTTGGTCACTTTGTATTATCGTTGACAAGCTTTGTAATACCTAGTCACTAATCACTTGATAACTTTATTTCTGTGATAATTGTGCAAACTTTGAGAGATTAAAACATAATCTGTCATATCACATCCAGTTATTTTGGGGAATAAACATTTGTCTGTCATTGCACATCCAGTTAGCCCCAGTAACGACTTAAGGTGTGGATGATACTCAGATAGACCATCTTAGCATGTAATCATATTATCATAATTATAACTATATTCATATTATATCATAATATATATTTATATAAGTATTAGGTAAGGGTAAGATTTTCAGGGTAGGTGGTGGGCCTGTTTTTTTGTCTAGTATTACCATCCGAAATTCTCTAACTTATATAAGCCAGTTTATACTATTGTCTATCAAGCAATAATTTATGAATAATTGCTTTCTTGAACAAATGTCTTTTTCTAATAGCTTCTTATTTATGAACGTTGTGACGAGAAAATGTTTCTCATACCTTATGCTGTTAGCATAGCTCCCGACCAGCTTAAACTTCCTCCCAGTCTGGTTAAGTTCTACGCTGTTCACTAGAAAGTCGCAAAGTTTTATGGTCCTATTAACAGATAGGGAAGCTCTAGACCTGACTGTGCAGAAGTTTTGGCTTGTCTAAAGCTTTGCTGGCTGCTTATAGCTTAAGACTCATTTCAGCATGACACGGCTCTTATGTCTGTTTATTCTATGATCATGCTAAAATAAGGAGTGATGTGTCTGCAAGGTGCTCTATCACATCGACTGACCCCACTTTATGTGCGAACCAAATGCCTTTCTTACAGACTTTTTATGGGCGTGTGAACTGCCTTCTTGCGTTATGTTAATTAAAATAAATTGTACAGGATTTGGCAGTGCTTGACAATAACTTTTAAATCCACTTGTCCTCATTTACTTATTTCCTAAACTTTCTCTTGTCTGTCCTGACAGAATAGTTACATGTTACATGTTAAAGCCACACACCTTGCCTCTGACTTTGAAATTAAATGCATGTTATTAAATCAATACATATAGATGCAATTTGAAAGTGTGCAAAATTGTCATTAAATCTATAGCCTAGTTAGCAAGTAATTTATTATTTTTCAAATGGTACCGCTTTTAAAATCAAAAGTAGGATTTCTAGACGTATATGTTCATTAATTTCGACAAACGCAAATATTTTTAAGTTTTAAAGCGCAAAAAAGACGGATTTCTACCTTGTAACCACCAGATATATTTTAATTGGCATAGATAAAATTAAATCTTCAGCCAAGTTAGCAAGTAATTTTTTATTTTTCAAACGGTACCGCTTTTTAAACTGAAAGTAGGATTTCTAGATGTTTATGTCCATTTCGACAAAAGCGATTATTGACAGATTTATAACTTGTAACCACCAGATATACCAATTAGAATAATTCTAATTGGCATAAATAAAATATGTTTCTTATTATGCCCCCCTTCGAAAAAGAGGGGGTATATTGCTTTGCTCATGTCGGTCGGTCGGTATGTCGGTCCGTCCACCAGGTGGTTTCCAGATGATAACTCAAGAACGCTTGGGGCTAGGATCATGAAACTTCATAGGTACATTGATCATGACCCGCAGATGACCCCTATTGATTTTGAGGTCACTAGGTCAAAGGTCAAGGTCACAGGTGAAGGTCACAGTTACTGGAAATAGGCATTTTAAATTTATAAGGATTTAGCATGGTTCAAACAAGGGAAACAACTACGGTTTATGCATGTTCTTTTTATTACAGATTTACCTCCCTTTAATTCATTCAAAATCTCATTTTACAGCAGAGATTCCAAATCTGACCTGTAAATGAGCCCCATATTTACTGCCAGTGCTAGGTTACCTTTTCCCATTTGATCATTCTTAAGTATTGGTATTGTAATGCTGCTACTGCTGCTGCTACTCGCTACTGCTACTACTACTACTACTACTATTACTACTACTACTACTACTACTACTACTACTACTACTACTACTACTACTACTACTACTACTACTACTACTACTACTACTTCTACTACTACTTTTACTTCTACTACTACTACTACTACTACTACTACTACTACTACTACTACTTCTACTTCTACTACTACTACTACTTCTACTACTACTACTACTACTACTTCTACTTCTACTACTACTACTACTACTACTACTACTACTACTACTACTACTACTACTACTACTACTACTCTACTACTACTACTACTACTACTACTTCTACTACTACTACTACTACTACTACTACTACCACTACTACTACTACTACTACCACTACTACTACTTCAACTTCTACCACCACCACCACCACCACCCACCCACCCACCCACCCACCACCACCACCACCACCACCACCACCACCGTTCACAGTGACAAAAAACGTATTCACACAATGGCTGCTACTACAACTTATAGCCCATATAGGGGGGCATGCATGTTTTACAAACAGCCCTTGTTTATACTTTAGTTTACTATGCCAAATAAGGTGTGTGGCTTTACAGTATAAAACTGAAGTAATATTTCCACTAATTATTAATTACAAAACATTCATTAGAATTTTCAATTTACTTAACAGAAACCCATGATGCAAGTTGACTTATATTTTTAATTATCAATTTAATATATTAAAGCTTATAATGTTAACTTACATTTATTGTGCATCACAAATATATTCATTTTTCAACAAACAACAGGACTGACTAAAACTTTGATTATTATCAATTAATGTTTAAAAACAATTAATTGAATAACTTGCAAGTGAGAATGATGTGTTAAATAAAATGTAATAGGACTATCCATGACATAGTTGTGAATGGAACTAAATGATTTATCTCCCTTGTTTACAGTATGTCATAATGCAGTGTGTAAGTATTAAAAGAAAGTCACCACAAAGTTTTGAAAGGAAATTAAAGCCAATTTTCTAGACTTGTACCTCATTACTTTGTAGTAGTTTATTAGACAAAAAGAAGATATTGGTGTCTGCTCCGTATCTCCTATGCTTTTAGACAGATTGTTATTGAACTTGCCTCAAATGGTAAAGGCATGGAGACAATGGGAAGGATCCTCAGGTATGAGTCAGTTATGCCCCCTCAACGTTTATGCCTTCTTTCAAGATCAAATGTTTTAGCCACCATTTCTTGTCCTTTGTGAGGAATCAGTGGACTGAGATACAGAGGGAGATGTTTCTCAAAGTATTTCCTTGTAACCTCAGCTTTACTGAGATACACTTTCCCTTCCTTTCAATTAGCTATTTTAGTACTGCATATCACTCATAACTGACTATAAAAAAACTTCCTTTTAAAATTTACTTTTAGTAAGCAGCTAAAATTTATGGACAAATGCCTGATACAAGATAGTGAATACATTAATATATAGTAAAACCTAAAATCGTAAATCTTAATTTTGAATAAACTTGCTATTTAAAAAATTCATTGCGTAAGATGTCTCATGTTCAGCAGTAATAATACTTAATTCATTTGTGAACGTGTTGTTTTTTTATTGCAAAACAAGTACATGGCATTGTTTCTGATTTTTGATGAATGGAAATAACACAATACAATAGCAGGGTATGACTGGAAACTTCTCATGGCAAATTCATAGCCATTTTTTTGTCTAGTGCCTAGAATTTTAGTTTTAAACTTGAGTTGTGTTCACAGGTGCTGGTGGAGAGGTCCTTGGCGTGGGACAAGGACAACGATGGGCTGATAGAGAACGGCGGCTTTGCTGACCAGACCTTTGATGCCTGGATTGTCTACGGGGCAAGGTCAGCTAAACTTACAGCTGGTAGCCGTTAAAAGAACATTGATCAAAAAGACACTCTGTCAAATAAACAAGATGAGCACTGTTTCTGTGTGCAAAACGTCATATCAGAAAAAATGCCTCTGTCTGATTCTGGAAATTATAGCAGTCTCTGCAACATTTTACCATAAATAAAACTTTAGTAACATAATCTTGAATAGGCACATATGTTATTTCTCTGCAATTATTTACCATTAATAAAAATAAAGTAACATTATAATGAATAGGCACAAATGTTATACCAATATCTGTGCAATCATGCCTCTCATTTATCATTTTACATTCTTTTAAACCTTTCTGTACTAGACAGTCTGTGCACATCCATCCATACAAATATTAAATTATTCTAAATATGAGCACACAATTTTGTATACATATGAAAGTTATGACAGGTTTATGAATGACACTAACTTTCTTTAGTGGTCAAATATCAGGGAATTGTTGCAGCAAAATAAACTGCAGTAATAAGTAAAGTACAAGTAAATGTACATAAATATAATCATGTAATCAAGTGAATAGCAATTCGAACTTTATGAGGAATATTATTTTACCAGAGCTCAAATATCTGGTCAATGTTTAAAAATGTTAAATACAGCTGTGACAAAGTGAACATTCATTTGGTTATGCAACATTACATATACATGTACAAATAAACAGCAGTATAGAGAATATGCAAACTCTTTTGTCCGGGTCTTTACTGGTAAGAGACCCCTGAATAACTTACAATAATATCAATGCCTTGTACAAACTTGTGCGGACAGTTTTTATCCCTCTTATTGTGCCAAATGGAGAATAATTGCCTTTATATTTCAGTGCCTATTGTGGTGGGTTGTGGTTGTGCTCCCTGCGGATGTTTGTTGAGGCAGCGAAAATACTCGGTCAGTCAGAGGATGAGACTAAATACACCAAGATACTCAACAAGGCAAAGGAATCCTATGAAATCAAACTCTGGAATGGTTAGTATTGTGTGGTCTTTTATTGTGTCATGGGTATAAAAAAAGTTGTATTATACCTTTTTATGCCCCCGGATCAAATGATTGGGTGTATAATGTTTTTGGCCTGTCTGTCTGTTATTCTGTCCCAAAATTTTAACTTTGGTCATAACTTTTGCAATATTGAAGAACTTGATATTTGGCTTGCATGTGTATCCCATGGAGCTGCACACTGAGTGGTGAAGGTCATCCTTTAAGGTCAAAGGTCATCCTTCAATGTCAAAGGTCAAATATATGGCTTCAAAGCGGTGCAGTAGGGTGCATTGTGTTTCACAAACACAGCTCTTGTTCATTTTAGCTTGCTTAGGCCTTAAAAGCCTTAACTTGTTAAGACATCAACGAGTCACTTTCCTGGGTAAGGCAAGTGCGCGGTCTCTGTGGTGACAATCATAAGAACACATCCATCTTGGAGAAAGAAGCCAGAATCTTGAGATCGCTGGGAAGACAGAATAGCCACCACGTCACTGTGACACTTTCACCTAACCTGATCTATTGATGATTCATTTAGCAATCCTGCATGCATAGACTTCAGCTTGATGATTCATTTAGCAATCCTGCATGCATAGACTTCAGCTTGATGATTCATTTAGCAATCCTGCATGCATAGACTTCAGCTTGATGATTCATTTAGCAATCCTGCATGCATAGACTTCAGCTTGATGATTCATTTAGCAATCCTGCATGCATAGACTTCAGCTTTTGAAGATTTCTTTCCACAGTTCATGTGTGTTCTTCAGAGATACTGTTGTTACGCTTATGATTCCAATAGCAATAGATCATTGCTTTGGTTCTTGATTGTTATGCATATATTGATTAATTTTATTGTAACCAAATTCTTTTAAATTTTTGTTAGTTTTTGTTTCTAAATTTAAAAAGCCATTATTCGGGCTTATAAATTTCACCTTTTAATATAGGTTGTCTTTCAGGCAATTTGATTCTACTATTTCAATGCAGTGTGCAAACTAAGCGCTATTTGTCACACTGCTGCCCATTTCAGGCAAGTACTACAACTATGACTGCAGCAGTCACGGGACCCATGACAGTGTGATGGCAGACCAGCTAGCAGGCAACTGGTATATGAAGGCTGCTGGCATCATAGATGAAACTGTGAGTGGGTTAGAAAAAAATGTTATAAGCAAACTGGTCTTTTCTGGGGCAAGACTTTGCATTTAATGGATTATGTATAGGGCAGTGCTCTGTGAAAAAGGGGGTTGAAATAATTTATGTAGTCCACACAGGCTAAACAGGAACAAAACTTTCTGCCTAAACTTGATTTTTGCTTAGAAGAGACTTTCTTGAGACGAAAAATATAATAAAAGCATAAAGTGTTGTTCCTGATCGGCCTGTGTGGACTGCACAGGCTAACCTGGGACAGCAGTTAAGCACATGCACTAAACCCTTTTTTCACAGAGCACAGCCAAATTTATCATGCTACTTTTGTAAGCATTGACCAAATAAAGAATAATATTACACCTCAGAGATATTGGTCCTTCTATATCTATATGACCGGTTTCAGTCTGTAAAATGCGATAGAGGAACCTAATAGTATATGGACCGGTCACTATTTTTGTATATGGACCGTTCGGGGTTACACACCACTAAATTTGCACTGTTTTACTGTAAAATGAAGTCATTTATTCCTGCGAAATTCTTCAGTTTATCTCATTTAAACCATAAACAATCGTACAACACTACGGCTTCGGTCCATATACGGTTTGTGGCTGCCTGGCTGGTCACTATAATGCCATAGGGACCTCAGTGGAGTTTACTATTTCTTAATTATGAAATAGCTGTTTTTAAACAATTTCTAGCCTTTTTGTTGTAATACATTTTTTGGGGGTCTTGGTTTTGGTTCAATAAAGTTTTTATGAAAACTTAGAAAGTATTACCAAACCTGTTTTCCTTTATTCATGCATCATCTACACAGATGTAATCTGCGTGGTGTTAGACATATTGATCTGCATAAAAAATAATAGGTTCAAACTTACACAGGTGTTCCCCTCAAACCATGTGAGATCGGCCCTGGAAACCGTGTTCAAAAACAATGTAATGGGGTTTGCAGACGGAAATATGGGTGCCATCAACGGCACTCGGCCCAATGGCAAGAAGGACATCACTAGCTGCCAGTCTGAGGAGTTCTGGACAGGAGTCACGTCATCCCTGGCTGCTCAGATGATCCAGGAGGTACGACTAATGGGGTCCTCTCTTATTGTTGTATACAGGAGGTACGACTAATGGGGTCCTCTCTTATTGTTGTTGGTGTTGAATCACTCAGGAGGTACGACTAATGGGGTCCTCTCTTATTGTTGTTGGTGTTGAATCACTCAGGAGGTACGACTAATGGGGTCCTCTCTTATTGTTGTTGGTGTTGAATCACTCATGAGGTACGACTAATGGGGTCCTCTCTTATTGTTGTTGGTGTTGAATCACTCATGGTCTGGTCCCCCAACAATGTGTTCTCTGAATGCAAAGGTGCTTTGTTTTCTGTCTGTTTAAAAAATTAAATATAAATATTCTTCTATAAAATGAACTATTTAATGAATGCTTAACTGTGGTTACATGGAAATGTGTTTTAGGGATTCATAAACACAAACGTCTGCCATGTTATTTAAGTACATGCATGGCGTGAATTGAGGAATGGAGAATTCCAATTTAGCCTTTGTAAATAATTTTATGTGATGTGCAAGCATCAGCCACTGTTCAAATTTAGTAATAACAACCAATTATCAAACAAATTTAATTTTAGATTTATTGTAAGATGTGCCAACTGTTTAAAAAAAACTCAGCGAAAGGTAAGTGAATTGCTGAGAATGAAAAAATGCATCTATCTGTAAATCTTGTAGAGTACCAATTCAATTCTCAACAAGACACCATGTACCGTTTAGGGGCCTAGTTTTAATTAATAATCATCAATAACACCAAAACAGTTATGCTTCTGAAAACACCATCGAAACAACTTATATGCGCATAATTGAAATTCCCCAGGTGACTTATTTGTAAAGTGTATGTATGACTGCAGATTTTGGGGGTATTTCACGTAATTAACAGAGAAGCACTGTTAAAATTTATGAAAATTATTATGAATGTATGAGATAGATTATATATATACTATTTTAATGGTTTTTAGGCTTTTCAAATTTATTTGTTAGGAATTTGGTTAAGAGTTAACTCAAAATGACAAACTTTGTTCCTATAGTAAAATTAACTATTTGGTCATATTGATTACTCACATTGATAATTTGTTTACCTTAAGGACCTTGTTCGCAGATAAATTTTGCTTTCAAAGTGTGGGATGGAGGAATCATTTAAACATAATTAGTCTACATATGTCAAGTTGATTGTTATTAAACATGTTCCGCTCCTTAATTGCATATTGTACCATAACCCAATTTATGTATACCATTAAGAAATACTTCACGGAACCCTATAGTATGATAGGGTGAGATCAAAAACGAAGATATGAAAATTATTAAATTTATTTTTATGCTCACCGAAATGTGGAAGCATATAGTTTCCACTTTGTCTGTCCAACATGATGTCCTCCCATTTGTCCTTCTATCTGTCACACTTTTTTCACAACAGATCTCGACTTTCTTTAGGGTGTATATGCAAATCCTTGTCAGGTTGTTCCTATGCAATTATTTTTAAGAGAGTTGTTTACCCTTTGATTATTAATATTTTTTTGTTTCATTTCCCTGCTATATCTTAGACACAAATTATTGAAATTTGATATGCAGCAGCCTTGCTTCCTTAAGGGTGGATATGAGTATATCCTCACGTCGTTCCATTGCGTAGATTTTCCATATAGTGATTGCTCTTGGAAAAAATAATTGATTTCATCATTTGATCTCTTACACATGTTATTAAATTGTATGGCATTTCATATGAAGCAACTTTATTGGATGGACATGTGTATATTTTCAGGTTATTCCATTTAATTCATATATCAGGCAGTTATTGCCCTTTGAATAATATAATATTAAAGTTTCTAATGAATTTTACATTTCTGTGTCAGAGCATATGCAGTTATGACACAAATTTTATTATACCCCCCAAACGAAGTTTAGAGGGGTATATAGGAGTGAACTTGTCGGTCGATCTGTCTGTATTAAGTGTCCGCTCTCTAATTCAAGTAGTTTTCATCCGATCTTCACCAAACTTGGTCAGAAGTTGTATCTAGATGATCTTAAGGCCAAGTTCGAACATGGGCCTTGCTTGGTCAAAAACTAGGTCACGGGGTCACTTAGTGCTTTTTTTAACATTCAGCATGGTGTCCGCTCTCTAATTCAAGTAGTTTTCATCCGATCTTCACCAAACTTGGTCAGAAGTTGTATCTACATGATGTCTAGGCCAAGTTTGAACATGGGCCTTGCCGGGTCAAAAACTAGGTCACAGGGTCACTTAGTGCGTTTTAAACATTCAGCATGTTGTCCGCTCTCTAATTCAAGTGGTTTTCATCCGATCTTCACCAAACTTGGTCAGAAGTTGTATCTAGATAATCTTAAGGCCAAGTTCGAACATGGGCCTTGCCGGGTCAAAAACTAGGTCACAGGGTCATTTAGTGCGTTTTTTAACATTCAGCATGGTGTCCTCTCTCTTATTGAAGTAGTTTTCATCCGATCTTCACCAAACTTGGTCAGAAGTTTTATCTAGATGATCTGAAGGCCAAGTTCGAACATGGGCCATGCCAGATCAAAAACTAGGTCACAGGGTCACCTAGTACGTTTTACTCATTGAGCATGGTGTCCGCTCTCTATTTCAAGTAGTTTAAATCCGATCTTCACCACACTTGGTCAGAAGTTGTAACTAGATGATGTGTTTGTCAAGTTCAAACATTGGCCATGCCGGGTCAAAAACTAGGTCACGGGGTCACTTAAGTGTGTTTTAAACCTCACCATGTTGTCTGCTCTCTAATTCAAGTAGCTTTTATCCAATCTTCACCAAAATTGGTCAGAAGTTGTATCTTGATAATGTCTAGGGCAAGTTTGAATATGGGTCATGCCGAGTCAAAAACAAGGTCACGGGGTCACTTAGTGCGTTTTTAACATCACAATGTTGTCCGCTCTCTAATTCAAGTAGTTTTCATCCAATCTTCACCAAACTTGGTCAGAAGTTGTATCTAGATGATGTCTAGGTCAAGTTTGAATATGGGTCATGCTGGGTCAAAAACTAGGTCACGGGGTATCTTAGTGAGTTTTAAACCTCACCATGTTGTCCCCTCTCTAATTCAAGTAGTTTTCATCCAATCCTCACCAAACTTGGTCACAAGTTTTATCTAAATGATCTTTAGGACAAGGTTGAACATGGGCCATTCTGGGCCTAAAACTAGGTCACAGGGTGGGGTCACTTAGTGCGTTTTTTAACATTCAGCATGGTATCCGCTCTCTAATTCAAGTAGTTTACATCCGATCTTCACCAGACTTGGTCAGAACTTTTATGGTGATGATCTTAAGGCCAAGTTAGAACATGGGCCTTTCTGGGTCAAAAACTAGGTCAAGGGGTCACTTAGTGCGTTTTAAAAATTGAGCATGGTGTCCGCTGTTTTTTGTGTAAACGACATGCAAAATATTATGTGTCAATGCGGCATGTGGGGGTATTCGTCACGTCTGTGACAAAGCTCTAGTTAATCTTTATAGCAGTATCCCAACAGGACAGACATGCACATATTGTCATGTCATTCCCCTCCAGTTAGTTTTTGGTGAGTTACTTGCCCTTAAACAATAATTTTTAATTTTTTTATTTTTTATTTTTTAAACATATTTATTTAAGCTCGATTTCATAACAAGCCTTAGGCTTATATGAAACGCTCTCGAGTCCGTTTCCTTGGTGTCTATGGGGGAGATCTGAAGAACGGTCCCACAGTGGGGATCGAACCCGTGACCCCCTGATTGCTAGGCGGACACCATATCCCCCAGGCCACGGCGACCTCTTAATAAATTGCATCTAAATAATTAACAATATATCAACAAAGTGCTTCATCGGGAAGCATCCATTTCAGTTTCACTGATATTTTCTTATTATTCTGTATTTGAAGACAGAAGAGTGTTAGGTAGTTTTTTCCTTGAACATTTATTCTTTTCTACAGGATTACCTAATATTTTGACATAGAATTCAAAATGTCACCACAAATTTGATATATTATAATAATACTGAGACAAGAATGTTGGATGTCAAAACAAAGTAAGGTTTTATCATTCTATATAGTTAAACCCTTCCAGAGACTGGGGTATATTGCAGTGTATTGTCAGGTTTGACGTTTGGTCGGTAGATTCATCAGTATGTAAAAAAGAGGTGTTATGGTGAAACTACTACATATTTGGCACAGGATTTAAATGGACACTTAAAATATGTCATCACAATATAGATGTTTAAGATACTTTCATCATTCATGTATTAATTTGGACCTCAGAATATGCTGGATGAAGGTTTCAAGACGGTGTGGGGCAACTACAATGTGTGCTGGGAGTGGCTGGGCCTGATGTTCCAGAGTCCAGAGGCATACATGACCAGCAAGCACTTCCGTTCCCTTGGTTACATGCGGGCGCTCGCGGTCTGGGCAGTGCAATGGGCATTGGAGAAGTACCACCCGAAGCTGTTCACTGCCTCTAAGAGCCCAGAGGAGAGTTAGATGTAGTGAGGCGAAGCTGTGCCTACTGGACTTAGAATTGCAATAAATGTATTGTTTGCTTGGGGAAGGAGTTGGGCATTTAAGTCAATAGGTTAGTGAGAAAAACTATTTTTGAGAAATTTTCCTTAAAACATAAGCATGTGCAAAAAAAATTATTATACTTGGGCTTTTCTTCTTTTTTTCAGCTCGCATGAGCTCAAAGTGATCAAAATATAAAGTCAGGTATATTTTCAGTTTAAATTTCAAAATATTCTTGTCTTATATTGTTTGAAACTTTGCTTGGTTTTTATGTTATCTCAAATTATTTTCGTTCGTAAAAATCTGGAGCGCCAAACTGTATGTCTATATTAAAAACTTTATTTTTAAGTCCTCTACAATATAATTCCACAGAAGGCAATATTCCTTTGATAACTTTTTATTCCTATTGTTTATGTAACTTATCTATTGCTTGCATAATAGTTGCTTCAGCTGATCAGTTATGATTTTAGATGTATAATTTTGTTTATAACTAAACAAATCAGGTCATGAAAAATAAGTCTTTTGCCACATGCCGTCAGCCTAGCTTCAGCTCGGCCTGTTCATTTTTGGAAGTACCTTTGTTCATATGTTATACTCAGAGTATGATATTTGGATGTTTTAACCTTATATGTATTAATGAAACATGTTACCCTTTTATTGTAAGAATGTATATTATAATTTTTACCGGCACATAGGTATATAATGGAGACTTTTTAAATATCATTTATTGAGAAAATGATTGACATGCATATAATATTTCGATAACCAGTACTAATTCTACGAGACAGCACAGGCAAAGTGAATTCTTTATTAGTTACAATGTAATCATTAAGTATGTGTATGCTATCTGTATTGGCCAATACAGTAGCTTTTACTGAAAATGTGTTCTTAATTTTTAGCATTGTGTCCCCATGTCAACTTACAATCTCAACTTACTGATTGTTTATCCATGTTGTTTGATGGGAGATCTGTATTTCTATTCTAATTCGCTGCCAATATTCACATCAGACATTTGCATTAATCACCATACTGTAAAATCTTTTGACATCACATGTTTATACACTCACTATGTGCATCATTAAGATCTAATTTTGAAATGCTTCTGCAAAATATGATTAATAAACAAACGTTTTCATTCCAAATGTCTAACATTGTATAAAGTGATATTGCATGACAATTCAAAAGCAAGCATTTTATTTAACATACATTAATACAAACACTGTTTTAAGAAACTTACAATTAATTTCTAGAGATTTGAATTGAGTGTGTTGCATTTTTACTATTGCCTTTTTACAAATATAAATTTGTTAAGTTATAATTGTAAGTAATACATCATCCATGTTGAATTTGCAAGCTCATGTTTTTTAAGTCACTTGCTTTTTCACTTCACTCGCGAATTAGTTGTTGTGGACTTGTTTTTTGTTGATTCACATGTGTTCTAGTCTCGCAGCTTGTTCACAATACAGAAGCACTTTGTTGTCTGAATTTTAACATTTGTAATGGTTTATGTTCATAGATATTAATGAAGGGATATTCCACTAACATGAGGTTTCTTCTTTCAAAGATATTTATATTCCTTTTTCTTTCTGTTAATTTTGGTAGAAAAGGATCACAAACATTTTTTTTTTATTGATTTGCCTAGAAACTTATTTCATTCTTAGGGTTTTATAGATTTGAAGTTAGTGTTTCATTTTAGATTTGACATTAATGAATAACTTTTCCAGTTTATATAGCAGTAAGACCTATATTCTTATGTGTTAGATGTGTAAACGGGTTTTGTGTCATATCTAGGAACAGACAAGTTGTCAGAGCAAACAAGTAACATAATTGTTACTGGAAATTTTGAAAGACTGTCAGATTGCCTTTCTTGGAAGGCCCAGATTAACAGTAAAATGGATCCTGCCTTCCTCAATGGTTGGAAACTAAACTATGGCAGTGCGGAAAATTATATATTCCTTTAACCCTTTCACATTTAGAAGCAAAGTGAAAATGTCTATGTGCAAACAGCATAAAACCAAACTAGCCTGCGATTTACTCGCAGTCTGTTCAGGTTTTATGCTGTTTGCTGCTCATCAGTATATAAGGGTTGAAAATGAAGCCTTAAACAGTTTAATCTAGTAAGAAAGGTCTTTAATTAAGTTTGATTTTCTAAGGGAATGCAAATGCATCAAAATATGTTGCGTCAAAATACGTATCTAAGTGGTGAAGGGTTAATCACTTTTCTGGCTGTCATGCTTTTAGGAATGTATTTTACGTAAAATCTTAGTGTGTGTTTATAGGCAGTGTCCTGATCAGCCCCTGGATATTTTAAGGGGCAGGTTCATTATTGTTCACTTAGAGGTATCACTTGCTGCCAGTGTTGCTTTTCCCTGTAGTACTGTTCACATTTTAAGCTTTGATTATGGTAGTGCTTGTGTAACTTCTACCGTTTATATAAACATTTTTTGTTTGTTGTTTTTTCAAAGACCAATGTGCTGCCATATTCATATTGTTATAACTATGAAAGCATCCTGACTTGTATTTTCTATTCAAAAACTGTGATAACTACCCCTTTTTCGCAATATTAGTAGTAACATTCCAAACTTAATAAATTGTGAAACATGCACATTGGTTTAATTAGCTGTCTAGCAGTTATGATAATCCAATAAAATTTTCTTCATAAATCATTTTGAAAAAATTATATTAAAAACAGACATGTTAGTTTTTGTGTTGGGTGCTGACGTTAGGAATCTTTAAGATACTTGTCTGTGTTCTTTTATGGTAGAATAGGTATCTTAGACAACTTTATATTAAATTATATTTAGTCCATTAAATTATGTTTTTTTATAAAATATCACTTAAATTAAATAATTTATTATGTAGTTTGTTACAAATATTTCTCAGCAAGACAATTATTGATCTCTAAAATACAGAGCTACATGTTGATTGATTACGAAAACATGAATATTTTATAAAATAATATGATTAAATCATTAAATGTATCAATTTATGAGGTTTTTGCATGACCATGGTTGTTTCTACCTCTTGTATCTGTGAAGAATTATAAGACATTTCTTTATTTATCAACCATGAAACACATTTCTGAATGGTTAAGTCCTTAAAGATGCTTAATCTGTAATCTGTCAAATTAATAGCCTTGTTTTAAAAATAAATGCTTTCTTTTTTCAAGGATGCAAATTCAAAATCAGTACTTTTACAAGATTTGAAGTAGTCTTTAAACTTAAGAGTGTTTTATTGCCTGTTAAAGTGACCATTCAAAACATTATGCTTGGTAATGGTTTACTGTTGATAAAGACAGAGTCTTCAGAGCATTCTATGTCTGCAAAATCAGAAAATACAAATGTCTTAGGAAATATTTCTAGACATGATATTCAAAGCAGGCAATTCAAACTGCAGATAAAGACAGCCTGAAAAGGCGGACAGCCTTTTTTTCAGAATATAAATGTTTTGCTTTTCATAAAAACTTAATAATACTGCTAGTATGGATTATTTTCATACTTTGTGTATTGTGAGCAAGTGCCAAAATTATTTTTTTAGACAATAGTTGTTACAGATTTAGCATCTTTAAGCAGTTCCTTGTTAGCAATATGCATTGCATTTTGATTGCTCACTTACTTAGACACATGTGTGCGTGTTCAAGAGTATTTGTTAAATGATTTGTCAACATATTTACATCAGATATATAAAACACACTTGATAAAAGTTAGCTGCATTGAATTTGAAACTCAGTTGCATTGAGATTATATGCAAATTGATGACAGAAATGCATGTAAATGCATTAAAAATCAAAATGTTTACTGTTGCTCAAGCATAAAATGCTTATGTATGTTAATTGTTAATTGAATCTAGTTGAACGTAGCAGTTTGTCTGTGTTATTCATTAGATGTTTCTAACATTGTTCAACAGCATGAAGAAGATGGTTAATGTTTATACCCTTTTTATGCCCCGGATCAAATGATCGAAAGGGTTATATTGATTTAGGCCTGTCTGTCTGTCATTGTTTGTGTGTGTCTGTCATTGTATGTATCCTTCAAGGTCAAATGTCAAATATATGGCTTCAAAGCGGTGCAGTAGGGAGCATTGTGTTTCACAGCTCTTGTTTATTTATATAAAGTAAATTGGCGCACATTTTTTTTTACAGAATTTTCATTCATATTTGTTAACCATTATGACTTTCACACACTGTATATGATATATTTTCTTTTATGCAGATACTAGTGCCAGTACAAAGTTACTGGTATGGGTTATTGTTTGTAATGGCTGCAATATAAATGCATTTATCCAGCATTTTTCATACCTACCACAGATCGTGTACTGATATATAATATATATTATATACATACGTATTACATGTTTTCCTAATTTGTTCTTGAAAAAACATCTTAAACTATGAAGCCTTGTCCGGCAATATAGCAGTGGAATAGACAGAGGGCTTTAATTCAATATTAATTGATCCATCAGATAGTTTTTGCATGGTATCCGGAGAGGCGCCCCCTGGAGAAGTGCCCCCCGGAGAACTGCTCCCTTATTTTAAAGGGGGCGGAGAACTGCCCTCCCATCAAATCTGTAGGGGCGGAGAACTGCCCCCTCACAATAATCCAAGGGGTTTGTTTTACCCGGCATTGGGCCTGGAAAGGAATCGAGTTGAGATCGAAAAAATATTGGACGATCAACGAATGGTTATTGCCCGGCGTGCGCCCGACATTGGATTCATTGTACGTGTATCATAACGAGCATACTCATTTGTATTAAAATGATCCTGTCATTTGACTATGAGTTCTTAACATCCAAATGAGCGTTTTGCTAATTCTCAGAAACATATTTGACTTGCTGATGATTATGACATTATGGGATAAGTCTTCTGAAACAGTGTACACAGCGATTTATCAATCAAAGGAGAGTATTTTTTCGGACAATAATACATATATTTATGAGAAAATTACGCTTGGCCTCTCAGTATGTTCAATAATTGCAACCCAACACTCAGTTGTAGTTCATGTCCTAGTGACAGGTTCCTTCTACTAAACGTTATGTGTATGCAGCCTTTTACTCATGATTAATGCTATTAAATCAAAACAGCCCTGCAATTGTCCAGCAATGTGTTTTCAGTATTTCTACTCATTACGGGTTGTCTGTTCTAGCTGGGTTGGGTAGCTTATATAAAGTGTCCAGTCTGTCAATCATGTACATGTATTCTCTGAATATGTAGCTTCTGTATGGTATATTATTCATTCAACTTGTATTGTTGCAAAATAAACAGTTTCAATTTGCAAATACACTGTTGTCATTTTATGCACCATTGAGGCTTGATGAAAGTTGAGTTAACTGGCGTAAATCTGAAGCCCGTAAGGAGAAAGAAAACACAGCCATGTTATCGGAGAGTATCGTAGGAGTTGACATCCATTCCATGCATTAGCTATGATGTATATGTAGTGTGAAAATGCCAGTTGCCACTTTTGATCCGTCCTAATTTATCATCAATGGAAGTCCGAACAGAGGTAAACTTAGAGCATTTCAGCTCCGGCCATTGTAAAACATTTCGAAATCTTTTGGGATTTTCAATGAATGGAAATCTCATCATCCTTGATAATATAGGTGATGTTTTGCGTGCAACAATTATAACAAAGATCCGTAAACAAACATGTATAAATATTTTATACAAAACACTAACTAAAACATATATTTTAATAAAACTTCACATATTTGTTGTCACGGACCAATGCCCATAACTCCGACCTGCAATTAAGCTGAATTATGCTCCTTTTTATGCGTAATAACATTCATGTAAATATTTGAGTGCAACAACTATTACCATTTTATATTTGAACCAAGCATGGGATTGCAGTTTAGGTGAAGGTCACTGTTTCTGGAAAAAAAGAATGAGTTTCTACTCGACCGGATGTCGGGATTGTGCTAAATGTTTGATTGGTATTTTTTTTACGCAATCATTATGTTCGGATTGCATTTTGGGTCAAGGTCACTGTTACTGAATACAGAAAATGGTGACAGCTCAATAACTTCAACCTTGAAGAGGTATTGCGCTGTTTGTATGGCTCTGAAGAAGGGCATATAGTGATCGGAACGTCCGTCTGTCCGTCTGTCTGTCTGTCCTTCCGTCACACTTTGCGTTTAGGTTTCTCAAAATGCTCATAACTTTTATGTCCCTTGGCATATAACCTTCATATTTGGTATGCATGTGTATATGTACAAGGCCTTTCCATGCGCATAAAAATTTTGACACCTCTTACTTTGACCTTGAACTTAGGGTCCGCGTTTAGGTTTCAAAATCTGCGTTTAGGTTTCGAAAAATGCTCATAACTTCTATTTCCCTTGAGATATAACCTTCATATTTGGTATGCATGTGTATATGGACAAGGCCTTTCCATACGCTCACAAAGTTTGACCCCTGTGACCTTGACCTTGAACTTAGGGTCCGCGTTTAGGCTTCGAAATATGCGCTTAGGTTTTCAAAAAATGCTCATAACTTCAATATCCCTTGAGATATAACCTTCATATTTGGTATGCATGTGTATATGGACAAGTCCTTTCCATACGCACACAAATTTTGACCCATCTATTCTTCACCTTGAACTTAGGGTCCGCGTTTAGGTTTCGAAATCTGCGTCTTTTTAAATCTCATTGCGAGTTGTAAATGGCATATTTTAGCACGACATTCGCTTTAAAATTGATTTCAAAAAAGCAAATACAGCAAACTTGCAAACTGGTAGCCTATTCAGGCGTTCAGGAACGATTTCTAAACGTGCTAACCGAGTACGCAAACATTTGTGGTTAGATAATTACACGAATTTCTCTTGACATGACATTATACTATTTCGGTAGTGTCTTTTTTGTTCTAATTTTGAAAGCAAAACTGTGTTTATCGAAATTTAATGCTGTTTGCTGCATATCAGTATGTAAGGGTTGAAAATGAAGCCTTTAAATTTGAATTTAGTAAGAAAGGTATTTAAATTAATTTAACTTTCTATGGGACTACACATGCGTCAAAATACGTTCCTTCGTGGTAAAGGGTTAAATATGTACCACCACTTCATCTGCTGAGTTTTTCTTATTGCGTGTTGCACCTTTCTGAGATGTGATCAGGTGATATGGTAAGTTGTGAAACTTGGTTGTTTAGACCATTGGTTGTCGGAACATTGAAATGTCGGATGGATGTGTAATTCACCTGATAAGGTAAATATGAAGTTGTTTTATGCATGTGTGTGCTTTGCAATTGAGGCGATGCTTGTGAGAAAGGAACTTTGTTTAGAATGTGTTTTAGTTTGTTAAAATAATAATACATAATGAAGATGTAAAACTAGTTGAAACAAATAGTTTTAGGTGACTAATTTACCGCTCGAGGTATTACAACAACATGATCATATTAATGAAAAGAAACATAAATAAAATTTTATATGTGTTTTGTATTCCCCATAAACAAGATAGGTATTAAATAATTCACATGTGCGCCTTAATGTGTATGTGTACTTTAACGGATCGTTTTGAACTTTCAACACTGTCAATTATCGAAAATGGAAGGTTTTCGCGCTGCAATGATTTGGAATAAATATAGCACACTGCCAGTTGGAACACTTAATCAATAGATCTGGACAAAAATATTGGGGACAAATTCTTTGTCAGTATCCAATATGCGTTGTGGTGGTATCTCTAACATATTTTTGTTCAACAGCTGTCCGTGTATTGGGATAAGGTCAGGAACTCTACATGGGCTTCGATACACCATGGCCAACCGCTGAAGGCACATATACCTGTCTGAAGTGTGGATCGTCATCCCTGCCGTTCATTTGAATACAACGATATGAGATATCATTTTTAAAAGTCAAAGATGACTTAAGACAAGTATGCTTAAAGAGATAATTATGATGTGCGATTGTCGTTGACTTTCTTTGGTAATCATTACTGCTGTTGGTATGCAAACAGATAACACTGTCCATTCAACTTGATTTATAGAGTTAGGACGTTTTAACATTGTTGGCGCTCAAACTCGGGCAAGGCTCCTCAGTTTACAGCGAGGGACACACTTTGTTTGCCCGCAAGCGTAAACACACTGACGTGGGTCGATGGTGCGAAAGCGAGTCCGAGTCAGCGTAAACAGTGTTAAAACGCCTTAGCTCTGAAAATCAAGTCGAATCGATAGCGTGTTCTTACTGTTTTCCAACAGCAATACAGGTTACCAAAGGCAGTTAATAAGGTCTTGCATCATCTTATCTCTTTTATTCATTGCAGTAGTATAACGTAAACTCTGACCTTTTGTTGCAAATGGACGTTATTTTTCTATATAATTATGCTAATACGTGTTTATTTTATTTATCAATTTTCTTCTTTTATTAGTTACTCATGTATGGTTTTGTATAGCTGTACACTTGACGAAATCTTGTCGTCGCCAGAAACATGTAAATAATGTAAACATGTAAAGACCAGTAAGTAAGTATCTCGTTTATATTACTGCGAAAACATATTTACTTTCATAATAGTTAAACTTCGTTCTTCCTGGCACTTTGTGGGATTGGGAAATATATTGTTGGTATTGTTCACGTATTAAGTAGAGAGAAGACAGTAATGGTTTTTCGCGTAAAATGCACGCGTTTCTAAGGTTTGCTTTAATATGCGGTGTAAAAACATTGATCCGCTTTTCAATGTGTGTATTCGGCGGGGGTAAGACATGGAGAAAAAAGAAAAAAAGCTAATTATTGATTTTCAAAAAAGTAGCGTTTATTTTCTTTTTGTGTCAGTTTCCAGTTCATGTCAAATAGGACCTAACGCGATCCTGTTCCACTCCTGGAGAAGTATGGCGCAATGTTTACAGATGCACTGAAGTTTCCTCAATTTAGCAGTTCCGTGGAGGCTGAACATCGTTGCATATTAAAGAAATTGGAGCGACTGAATAATATTTGTAATATTAATGTGTAAGAAACCCCGTTAAATACAAACACGCATGCCTAATATGTCAATGTATAATAAATATTTATAAGAAAATACATTTTGTATGATTAACCAGGAAAATAATGATGATTTGCAAGATGATGATGCTGGTGAAGGTGGTTGTGGAAATGGTGATGGGGCTGTGATTGTGGTTATTGTGGTAGTGGTGGTGATGGTTATGATGATAATGTTGGTGATGGTGATAATGGCGGTGATGATGGTGGTGAATTTGATGGTGGTGGTGATGATTGTGTTGATGGTGTTTGTGATGGTGGTGGTGACGGTTGTGGTAATAGTTGTGACGGTGGTGGTGATGGTTGTGATTGTGGTGGTAATAGTGGTTACGGTGGTTGTAATGGTGGTGATGGTGATTGTGGTGTTGGTGATGGTGTTGATGGTGGTGGTGATGTTGGTGATGATGGTGGTGATGGTGAAGGTGATGGTTGTTTTGTGACAGTGGTGATAGTTAGTATGGTGTTTGTGATGACGGTGATGGTGGTGATGGTGGTAGTGATTGTGATGGAGGTGGTGATGGAGGTGGTGATGTTGGTGGTGAAGGTGATGTTGGTGGTGATGGTGGTAATGGTGATGGTGGTGGTGATTGTGGTGATGATGGGGAAGATGGTGATTGTGCTGGTTATGGTGGCGGTTATGATGATTGTGTCGGTGATGGTTATGGTGGCGAGTATGATAGGGATGGTTGAAGTGATTATTGTCGTGATAATGATGGTAATGGTGGTAATGGTGGTGATGAAAGTGGTGAGGGGTGATAGTGGTGGTGATGGAGGTAATTGTGGTGTTGGTGGTGGTGCATGTGATGGTGGTGGTGATTGGTGATGGTGGTGGTAGACATGGTAATGGTGGTGATGGCAGAGGTTATTCGTCATGTTGTTGCTGTTTGTTTGGGTGGCTCTGGTGGTGGTGGTGATGATGGTGGTGATGAAATTAGTTGTGGTGATTATGGGGTTGATGGAGATACAGTTGGTGATGGTGGTGATTGTGATGGTGTTGGTGGTGATGGTGGTGGTGATAGTGGTGATGGTGATGGAAATTTTTGGGGGATGGTGGTTGTGATGGTGGTGATGGTGATTGGAATGGAATGGTGGTGGTGATGTGGGCGATGACGACGATGATGATGATGATGGAAATGATTGTTGTTATGGTGGTGTTGGTGGTAATTGTGATTGTGATGGTGGTGTTGACGTTGATGATGATGGAAATGGTTGTGATGGGGGTGTTGGTGGTGATGGTGGTCTGGGGATGGTGATGAAAGTGATGGCGGTGGTGTTGGTGATTACCACAATCACCAACACCACCACCATCACTTTCATCACCAGGGAGGGGATGGTGATGAAGCTTTTTGTGATGGTGATGGTTGTGTTGAAGATGGTGGTGGTGGCGATACGGTGGTGATGGTCATTGAAATGGTAGTATTGGCGATGCTGGTGGTGATGGTAATGGTGGTGATGTTGGTGATGGTGATGGAAGTTGGGTTGGTGGCGATGGTGGTGACAATTGTGATAGTGTTGTTGGTTGTGCTGGTAGTGGTTGTGCTTGTGGTGGAGGTGCTTGTGATTAACGTGGTGGTGGCGCTGGCGCTGGCGATGACGATGGTGGTGGTAGTAATGGTGGTGGTGACGATAGTGTTGATTATGTTGGGGATGGTTCGGTGGTGGGAGTGATTGTGATTGAAGTCGTGTCGTTGGGGATTGTGGTGTAGGTGATGATGATGGTGTTGATTGAGATTATGGTGGTGAATTTGTTGGTGATGATAGTGATGGTGATAGTTGTGGTGATGGTGAGGGCGATAGTGAGTTTGTTGATGGTGGTGATAATGGTTACGGTGATGGTGGTATTGGTGATGGTGGTATTCGTGGAGATGGTCCTTGTGATATTGGTGTTGGTGATGATTATGATGATGGTGGTGATGATGGTAGCGATGATGGTGGTGATGGTGATTTTGGTGGTGACGGTGATCGTGATTGTTGTGGTGATGATTTGGTGACGATTGTGATGATTGTGATGCTGATGGTGGTGATGTTAGTGATAGTGATGTTAATGATGTTGATGATGGTCATTTTTGTAGTGATGGTAGCGGTAATGCTGGTGTTGATGGTAGTGGTGATGGTTGTTGTTATGGTGGTGCTGATGATGGTGGTGATGATTGTGGTCGCTTTGATGGTAGTGGTGGTGGTGGTTGTTTTGGCGGTTATTATGGTGATGGTTATGGTGGTTGTTTTAGTGATGGTGGTGGTTTTGGTGGTGGTGATGGTATTGGTGACGTAGATGGTTGTAATTGTGGTGGTGATGATTGTGGTCGTTTTGATGGTAGCTGTGGTTGTGCTAGTGGTTGTGATGATGGTTGTGGAGGTGGTGCTGATGGTGGATGTAATATTGGTGGTGATGATGTTTGTGATGGTAATATTGGTGATGATGGTGGTGAGTTAGTGACGGTGTCGGTGATGATTGAGGCGATGGTGATGGTATTTGTTGTATTGATGGCGATGAGATGATTTGGTGACGGTGGTGATGATTGTGATCGTTTTGATGCTTGTGGTGGTGATAATAGTGGTTGTGGTGGTGATGATTTATGTATAGGGGGCGATGGAAATGGTGGTGATGGTGGTGTTGGTACTGATTGTGTTGGTTTTGATTGTGATAGAAGTGGTGGTGGTTGTGATGGTGGTGTTGGTTGGGATGGAGGTGGTGATGGTTGTGTTGGTGATGGTGGTGGTGATGTATATTGTTGTGATGGTGTTGAGGGTGACGGTGGTGGTGGTGATGGTGGTGGTTATGGTGATGGAAGTGGTGGTGGTGGTGATCGTGGTGGTGATGTAATGGTGGTGATGGTAATAAAGTGGGGTTGGTGGTGATGGTGGTGACGGTTGTGATGGTATTGTTGGTGGTGATGGTGGTCCTGGTGATGGTGGTGGCGATGTTGATGATGGTGTTGGAAATGTTGGTGGTGATTACGTTGGTGATGTTTGGGTGGTGGTGATGGTGGTTTTGAAGGTGATGGTGGTAGTGGTGGTGGTTATTGTGATGGAAGCGGTGTTGTTGGTGATGTTGGTTGTGATTGTAATGGTGGTCCGATATGGTGTGTGAAAAGGCTCGGCAAGCCTCAATTTTTCCTGCGCTATATCAGCTTCGTCTGATATCACATGATATCAAAAGTCACCAACCATATATTCTCTAATTATATAGCCATGTATTAATATTTGCTGCTTCCCTTCGTATGCATCTAAAAATACCGTGTTTTTAGAAGAGTGCGACATTGTTACTATCGTCTGTCAAGATCCACGCATGAAAAGCGTGCGTGTTGCAACAGACCAGGTGCTCTAACTAAATATAGACGTGCAATTCAGTACATGTAGTATTTGTGATGAAAAAATGTGAATCGGAATAAATGCACAAGATTAGAAAGTACTGACCCATTTTAACTATAGAAAAAAATATGTTAATTTACGACTTAAACATTGCAGTAGATTGTACGTTCATACAAATGTTTGTTGCGGGTGGGAGAGTAGAGGAGTTACACGTTAATGTCAATACATGCAAATGAATAAACAATGAAATGGAAAAAAACATTAAAATAGAGCATGTATTTTCAGGCGAAAAATATTAAATATTTTTTAATATGGTTTGATGGATAATTTAATAGAAATGCTCGTTGATACCAAAACACTTATTATTGTACATTTATTATCAGAATAATGTAGTGGTTCATTCTTTGTTAGACTCAATGATCTTTCTTTAGCGCCAACTTAGATATACGTTGATTTTTTTCATCTTAGTAATCATAAATGGAGTTTGTGTGAATTCTGAATAAAATTATGAGAGATTGTTAATCAATGGGTTTTTCCTCCTTGATATTTTTTTAAAAATCTCACCACTGTAGGTAAATAACATGGGCGTTTGCAGTTTTCGTGGCCGGTCGATTGACCTACGTTAAAAAGTCGAACTTAATGTCCTGTGGCTGTAAGTTATATTACGTACGTCGAAAGAGCGAACAACTGAAGTGCCGCCAGCGCTTAAGTTATTGTCTCTCCATTTTGTAATATCATAATCAAGGATTTTCAATGTGAACTGTCAAATTCCACTTGTCGCAGTAGGTTTCTAAATTGCATAACAATTATTGGAGACTTCCGTCGTTTCAGAAAATAAAACCGCGTCGTCAGCGAATAATAGTAGATATCGATATTTGATGTATTGTACATGTAATTTTCATCGATTGAGTTTACGAATTAGAAGAACAAAGTCCATAATGCAATGTTATGAATGATTGGGCACACTGTACAAAGTTGAAGTTTGTTCTTTAGGTACGCGGCCACAGGTGCTTGTTTGGTTTAAGTAAAAACAATGGACTCACTTAGTAAAGTGGATAGCTTTTGTGGGGATTTCAATCCCAATCAAAATTAAAGGATATGTTATCTGAAATAACCAGTTTGCAGAACGAAATATTTTGTAATTCTCGTTCAATTTCTTTATAAGTGAAAAAAAAACTGAAGGTTGACACTGACATAAAATGGCGTTTTGAAGGGAATAAAGTTCAGTTCAGATTTAACTATCCGCTGTTAGAGATAGTAAAACAATCTTCATGGCGGAATTGCATCCGGTTTTGGATACGGTGTTTTCACCGGGTTTACCAGATCAGTTTCTCCGGGCACATGCTTGCATGCGGAGGGACAACCCACTTCCGGCGAATCTGCTTACAGATCAAACCGCTAGCAGTGTCGCAAAGATGAGCATAATTGTAAATGATTTCGTTATAGATTTAATGCCAAATGGTTATTTAATTTAATTATTTACAGAGCCGAACACAATATATTGTATGAATAATACGTTTTTGTAGAATCTGATTTTGTAGGTGAAGTTTCTTTAGATGATTCCTAACATAGGTGTTTAATTGAAAAATGTACCGAAGCCCCTTTTTGCAGTGAATCCGTTAAGTGCTTACAATTTTATTTTGATTTACAGGCCTCATAAGGGATTTACATGGTTTAACAAATGAGGTTAAGAATGGAAGTCGGCTTTTTTTTAGCCCATGACTTGGACGAATGAATGATATTTAAAGCCGCTTGTGGTGTCTGTTTAATATAGATGATGCAAAATTTCCTCGTTACCATATAAACACAATATTCAAATTTTAATGATTTAATTACACCATTTTAAAGTATAAGTTTATGGATGTTATGATGTGATAGTTGGTCTGTTTTGTGTTGATGTCGGAAGTGCATACATAATTCATTCAATGTTTACTATGTTAATTTTCGAAATGAATGTGACCATATGCTATTTACATGGTTTGTTAAAGAATACTTAGTTAACGATATGGTTAAAGATGCTTATTTGTAGCTTTCTTCAAAATTAGAGGTTACGGGAGGTTATGAAGGCATCTTGAAACCGGTATTGAGCCATGAGTCCTCAAACATTCGCCTATCATTAAAAGAGAAAACGAAAGATGACTGGTAGGGTTGCGTATCCCGCGCGCGGTTTTACCTGAAGCGTTCTTCCTACCGGTTCTTGAATGGGGTGTGCGTAAAATCATCTGAATTCATTTAATTGGTGGTAATTTATACGACTTGTAAATATTGCCTCATCTTTAAGCAAAACTGAAGCTTCACTGTATGCACATTCACGATTCTAAGTCTAGGCTTACCGTCTAATTTATATAAATGATATTGCAATATTCGCATGTAGCACACGTTCAAGCTTACTTATACATATCGGTATGTCTTACATATTTTATTTTATTTAAAAGTATCGTTTCATTTGTTTCGAAATATGAAAAGGGTGTCGCAACGTTAATGGGCTTCTTGAGGACATGAGAGTCGGTTAATCAGATATCTATTGGTGTGCGTCATATGACAACGCTTAACTACTACAGTTTTATTTCAAGTTTTTGAATCCTTGTTCGGGAGTTGCTGGTTTGTAAGAAGATTGGGAAACTTAATTTGGTTCATTTTCCCCCCATAGCTGTTATTCACAGAGTCATTTATGAAAAGGGCGTTTGTCGACTGACAAACAGTGAAGTGCTCATATGGAAGTTGAATGTTTGGAAATACGGATTTGACATTTCGAATTATTGCACTGAAGATTTATTTTCTTTCACAATCACGACCATCTTAAAGGCGGTATCATCTGTATATTGGGTTATGCAATTATGACATTATTTGCTTAAAACATTTGATGGTTGTAACTGCGGTATCGCAAGAATGACATGGAAAAATGTGTACTATATAAGTGATGTCATATGACACTCAAATAGCGGTGTCATTTAAAGAGACATTTTCACAGATTTTGGCATGTATTGAAGTTTTTCATTAAATGCTTTATATTGATAAATGTAACAGCTGGATCTAAAAAGTTCCAGTAATAAATCAACAAAAAATATCCAGGAGTAAAAAGTTTCCCACTTTAACCACTCGACCATCCGTGCTCATACAACAAGGGATGTATTTTATACTTTATATAAGCAATCCTCGTAGCTTCACAAAATATAACAACAACAACAGAACTCTCCAAATTATTCAATCGTTTCGCGTTGCAAAGCTTTATAATTTTCAGGTTTTTAAATCGTCAAAAGATGCATATATAGAGAATACTAGGTTAGCGTTGAATACAGAGAAGTTTATGTTGCGAGGCTTAGAACGCCGGAAGCGCGAGCCTTGGCGAGCGCTTTCGGTGTTCGAGCCGAGCAACATAAACTTCTCTGTATTCAACGCTAATCCTAGTATTCTATTTATCCCATTTGATTTTTCAACGTGACATTAAACATAAATAGATCTAATAACCTTAACAATAATTTTAATTCAGTCATAAAAGCGCTTAAAATCTAACAAATGTAACCATGCGTAGTGATATACATGTATTTGTTATGGTACGCAAAATAGTCTTAAAAAAATTCACACACAAACTGTAAAACAAGTAAAAATATCATCATATGCCTACATTCAATTTTACGCAGTATGCGAATTTTAATACATTACGACCGCGAAAAGATGATTGATTTTACTTTACTATAATTCATTTTATTTTCGAAAGAAAATGATCAAAATCCAATATGGCGGCGATTGCTCCTGACAAAATGCTGTCGATGTCAACATACATGTACACCATCGACGACCTAGTTCTGGCTACCATAACTTTAAATGGCGCTGTTTATGATTTTTGACTGGCGCAACTTTGTACAGCTCTGTCAATACTAAATAAACTGTACGCTGAAGTTTCTTTAGCTATCGACGACCTTGACAATTTTGACGAGTAAACAGACCATTGCAGCGACTGACACTTTATTTGACAAAATATACAGGGCAATACGTTTTCCGACTTCGGACGACGAATTTAAGGACGCGCAGAACGTGTTTTTTATATAATGTTATGGGTATGCCGTGTGTGATCCGATGCATCAATGGCGCCCATGTTAAAATCATTTCCCCGACAACAGGGAACGACACAAGTACAAACAAAAATCAAAACACGTAAGAACTAGTATCTTACCTTTAATTATCCTTTAAAATCCATCTATTATCCATTTAACTCAATAATTGACGATTTTGCATCTAGGGTCTTTAATAATTATTTTAGCATACTTTTATAAAGACCCTTATGCCATTCTATCACTTTATAAATTCAAATGAGTTTATGAACGCGATAAACTTTCTTCTTCGTCACACGCTACGTCATGTACTCTACATTACTGCTGTTCAAATGAACCGGAGCAGTTTATCTAATAATAGCCGTTGGTAAACTCGGTTGCATTTGCAGATTTCTGCATACAAACATAATTATGTTTAAACTTGCACAATGTTTTATTTATCTATGGTAAATGCCCTTATTGTACGAAAAAATAATTTAATATATAAATACACAAAGAATGGAAAACATTCCAGTACACAACAGATAAATGAGTAGAAAATACCCGTGTACAAAATGGGACGTTCCCAATTCCAGTGTGGTGCTATTTTTACCATCTTATACTTAACACAGCTCTATGCCTAACGTGAATTAAATAGGAAAGCAAACATAGCAGATTATTCATGAACTGTGCGATATGTGTATGGCTTGTTGTACATTCTTAATATTTAAGTTAAATGTCAAAAGTAGATCTATATGCTTTGGTTATAAACAATGCACATTACACGAAATTAGTCAAATGTAATCAATTGACAATTCAGATATGTCGACATACAGTACATGTAGAAAACATGTGAAATAAGTCGCGTTTATAATAAATCGTCAAAAAATGGGGAAAATGACGCAATAAGTATGTCATTTTATGACGCCATCAATCAACTGATTCATTAAACGGATGGCGAAAAAGTATAACATATGACTAGATTTAAAGGTTGAAGGTCGTATAATTTTGAAGCTTAAGTTTTGTCGACTTTGTTTCTTATGAAAAATCATTCAGTGGTAAAGTAAATATAAATAAAAAAAATTAACAAAACAAAAATCGTGTAATTTGTTATTTTATTTCAACATTTCTTTTGGTGAATGTGTCATATATATTTTTTTCTGCAAAATATGCACATTTTCTTCTAATGGGTGTCCTTAAAATTCGATAAATGAACCAAACAATATCGACCTAATTTTAGCGCATATCGCATGACGTCATTTAAAAAGTAGTCCGTGCACGCGACAGGTATATTCCACAGTGTTGAATACAACCAAGTATATTCCACAACGTGTTATACCGTCAATGTCGCGGTGAAAATGGGATAAAATGTCTATTTTAGAGCATGGTACATGTTTAGTATTACCGTTTCCTCACGTATATCATAATAAAAACGAAAATTTGCGAATCTGAAACTTTTTCTTATTCATTTTGTCAATTTACCAAAACGTGAAAAGGCCTCTATAAACAATTTAATGAATGTAAGTAAAGATTATTGAAACACTAGTCGGAATCGGCTTTAATTGTGTGTTTGACAAGTATTTGGCATCTTTGGCTTAGATTTTCCAACGCGGTCTAAATTAGTTGTTAATATTTTGTACTCTGCTAAAAAAATTCTATCTCGCCTAAAGTATAAACAAATTAACCAAAAAAGATGTCAGTATATTAAACATTGTTTATGATGGTTAATATGGAGTTTGTATTCGCTTCGATCAGGAGGTGCTTCAGTTGCAGCGAAAATGGTAATAATAATATGCTGTTAAAAAGATATGGACGATGGGCAGCGGCAGTGCTGAAAACGGTTATATAAATATTATGTTCATGAACGCTTGTCTTTGTCTTTAAGTCTGGGGCTGAAATTATACGTACGTTTGCCATGACTTGGTTTTGTATTGACATATATAGGCTCTGGCACGAGTTGTCATATCATACCATATTTTATTGAACTCGTCCAAGGAATTCGTTAGTAAGCACGCCTTTAATGAAATGGCAACGAGTGTCAGGGCCCGTATTCACCAACCACCTAAGGGAAAAAATAACCTAAGGTTTTCATTTTGCCTAAGTTTTTTATGTTTTCCCCTTAAATTTAAGGAAATGCCATAAGTCATATTCACAAAACTCCTAACCTTAGAAATGCGCCTTTGTGAATCGGTGTTCAAAGTTGTTTATTTTGTTTATTCCACCGGTAGGATGGCATATAGCAGTTGAACTGTCCGTCAGTATGTCCGTCTGTCTGTTCGTCCGTCCGTCCGAAAACTTTAACATTGGCCATAACTTTTGCAGTTTTGAAGATAGCACCTTGATATTTGGCATGCATGTGTATCTCATGAAGCTGCACATTTTAAGTGCTGAAAGGTCAAGGTCAATGTCATCCTTCAAGGTCAAAAGTTTAAAAAAAATGTAATCCAAGGGAAGTATAAAGCTTTAAAGGGAGATAATTTCTAAACATGCCAAATTATATATTGAAATTTTATTTCAAAGCGGCGCAATAGGATGCATTGTGTTTCTGACAAACACATCTCTTGTTTTAAGATTAAATCATTTATAAAAACACATTTTCAATATATGCATACAGTTCATGATTTATTCTGATAACCTTTTCTAATGTGCACAATAAATATGCATATTTGATTAAAAATTCCTAAAAAATTCCAATAATAAATTGGGAGCCAATTTAACATTCTTCTTTCTGATATTTTCTATTTATACTGAAATGCATGGATTGTGAATGACATTTTAATATAACTTCTTATTTGTTGTTCATATGTTTTTCCAATATGGTATAGTATACTATACTACAAATATAACGGTGGTAAAAAAATATACAAGTTGAACAGAATATTAACACTATGTTTGTATCTCCATAATGTTTTTTTGACAGATCATGTTTGATGCCAACTGTCTCATTAGAGACATTGTACCGCGATGGCCTGGTGCTGTCCATGATGCCAGAATCCTAAGGCAAAGTGGCCTACATCAAATCATCGACCAGAACCTTGTCCATGACCAACATCAATATGATGCGCCCCACCTTTTGTTCAATGATATTCTGAATATTAATATTTGTTAATAAATTATACTATTTATGTAGTAAATGAACACTTACCTTTTAATACATGTATTATCATTCCAAGAGTTTTGATGATCACCAGTGAGGGAATTTTATACAAATCCATGACTGCATATTTATTATGTCTAAACAGACTGCATTTTATAAGTAAAACCCCCCTCACTGTATTTTAAGCTTCCATATACGTTTAATTATTTTATTGTTGCTTAACACTTGTAAGGAGCGAAGCAGTTTCTATGTTTAATGGCGTCCTGATAGGCAAATTCTCCATTTTTTAGTAATATGTATCCATTTCAACTCACCACAGAGTTTTAATAGTTATTTTCCTCTATGTCATATATCATATCTCATTTTACTAAAAATCGCTCATGGTAAGTCCTCTTCAGAGCTTTGTTTACATTCGCTACGGCGGCCATCTTGGATCCTTAGAACTTGTCGACCCGGGTCGATTTGCCTTAGTTGGTCGTTCGATCATAGGTCGGGTCGACCGGGTGCTGAATCGACCAAGGAAGATCAGCGTTCTTTTGGAATCATTCCGGTTCGAGCCTTCACGAAGAACGGTCGTATTTTTGTATCATAAGAACTAAAGAGGTGCTATTCGGTGGATGATCAAGAGAACAGTTAAACTTGAATCGCCGATCCAGTTTGCAGATAAGGTTTTCTACTTTCTTTCTTGTAATTGTTTCGCTTGAAATTTCAATCGGTTCAACTTCACGAATTGTCTCATTTTTTGACTTGTTTGTTTACATCCTGTGGTGACTCATCCGAGATACAGATTCTTCATCTCATTTTTTAAGTCGATTAACGTTTTCTGTATACGTAGAAATAACTGCTTCGCTCCACGAACCAGATATTCCAGAGTCTTATATATCCGCTGTTGTAATCCAACAATCGACGTACGTTATACACTACACTACAACTTTTTGGTGGCAGCGGTGGGATCCCATTATTTAAATGTGGATCCCGTGATATGAACCCTTATAGTGAAAATCTAAATCCTGAAAGTCCTACGCGCAGTTTATAGAAATCAAAGCACTGAGAGCCTCACATTCAGACGAATGTCATTACAACAGCTGTCAAGAATAAGCCTTTATATAGCAGCTTTGTCAATCAGCTATTGTAACGTTGGATATACAAAGTCAACACAATACTTTATTGCTCAGCGAAACAAACAACAATAACAACTTAAAAAATAAATAACAACAAGCATAATATTCATTTTGTTCGTGACAAATATTATTTCAGAGTATTGTTGGCATATATATATCATTATATTGGTCCATGATGGCTGCAAACAAAGAAAATAATGATGTTTCAAGCGACTCTGAGGTTCATTTCAGAATTAACAGGGACAATACAAATTCCCGCTCAGATGAGGAAGACAGACCTGTTGACCAACAACAACAGGTAAGTGACGCAGACACCGAACCGGAATCCGGGTCTGAGTCACAAGCCAGATCCGACAGGGTCGACGAAAGGAGGAGACCTAAGCGAAGCAGTGAGACAAGGTCAGTATTAGAAGGGCTTACTGGGGCTTTAAGGGATCTGGTTTCAGAAGTAAAGGATATCCGTGCTGGACAGACATAGCTTGAAGCCCGCATAGAGCAAGTACAAAGAACAGGTACAGCAAAAGGCCCGCACGTTCAAGCACAGACTACATCCAGTGATCCTCGACTGAATACCAACAGCCCACCCTTTGTAAGCAGGAATCCAACAGACCCAGCACCAGCAGACCTTAATGGTAACTCCTATTATTATAATCCCAGACACCAGGGCTACCAATACATGGGCGATCATGGTAGGCAACATTTCTATAATCGATCAGATGATTTTGCATGTAGTGAACC
Source organism: Dreissena polymorpha (assembly GCF_020536995.1). Taxonomy (NCBI): domain Eukaryota; kingdom Metazoa; phylum Mollusca; class Bivalvia; order Myida; family Dreissenidae; genus Dreissena; species Dreissena polymorpha. Next base: position 90,827,268 of record NC_068358.1, read on the forward strand.
TAACAGGCAGAGACCAAGAGATCTAATGAAGGTCCCTGCGTTTGACGGCAAAGAAGTATGGCGAGTCTGTGTAACACGCTTCGAGACGATAGCAGATCGCCTCAAGTTGGACGAGGATCAACGCCTTGACCATCTCTTACAGCGATTGGAGGGGCAAGCCGCCACAGTAGCATTCACTCTTCTACCACCCGGGGTGTTGCACAACTACAGAGACCTCAAGGCTGAACTATCAAGTAGATTTCAGTTGGTGGAAACGACAAAAATCTTCGAGGCAAGGTTTACAAGAAGAAATCAGCGTCATGATGAGAGCGTTGAAGCCTACGCGTCAGAGTTAAAGATGCTCTACGATCGTGCCCATCCACAACGAGACCGAAGAACTAGGGAAGAAGATCTTGTACGCCACTTCCTCGACGGGCTACAAGATGAAGAGGCCCGTTTTGAAGTCGAATTCCACAAGGAGCCTACAACAGTAGATGAAGCGGTATTCAACGTAGCAACTTATCTACAGATGCGAGGAAAGCAAGATGAAAGGCGTTACAGAAGACCTACACGTCGGGCTACAGAGAAGCTCTCAGAGCCACAGTTTGAAAGTAGTGGCTCAAGAAGGCAGTGGTCCAGAGATACATGTGGTTAGTGCTTTTCGTACAGTAATCAGCAGCCTAGGCAATATAATGAACCTAAAGATGAGATCCTTACAAAGATCCTGAAGCGACTGGATGATCTAGAGAGTAAGTATGACACTGCGAAAAAGGGAAAGCCTAACAGAAAGCAAGATGTTGTTTGTTACCGGTGCCAACAGAAAGGTCATTTTGCCAGGGAGTGCCCCGACAAATGTTTGTATGGTGATCAGGTAACAAAGGTCGATGGCGATGACAAGTCTGCTCCTTTAAACTTCCAAGGACCAGCCCTTGTGGCCAGAGGGAGGTCCCAGTAAAAAGTACCGAAGGCCAAAATCAAGATGACAAAACACAGCAAGTTACGAAGGAGTGTGCTCAGGTTCAGAGGTCCAGGCCATCAGCGGATGGGGTGTATGTAAAGGGAACTGTGAATGGGTTTACTGTTACATTCACAGCCGATACTGGAGCGACAAGGACCATAGTGTCAACCAGGGTGTTTAAACAGATAAACCCGCATGCATGTCCCGTAGTTTATAAAACTGACCGGTTGGTTGGTGCAGGAGGAGCACCAATAAAAGATGTTGGTCAAACAAAGTTAGATATTAGCCTTGGACCTCTACAAGTGACAAGGGATATCATGGTGGCGGACATCGAGGATGATGCTCTGCTTGGGTAAAATGGGAGGCCGGCAGACATTCTTTTGAGTCAGAACATAATTCTGTTAGACGGCATGGAGATACCAATATTCCAGGTAAGGAAGATTGGAAAAGCAAGGAGAGTAGTGGTGGCAGAAAACATGACAGTACCAGGCCATGCAGAAGCCGTGGTAAGTGTTTATATAGAAAGGTTTGAAGCAGATGATAACGATACGGAGGCTGACTACGTAGTCGAGCCTAACCAGCTATTTAAAGAGAGGTACCCTTTGCAAATGGCAACCACATTAGTGAACCTCAATGAGGCTCCAACATGCAAAGTAAGAGTTCTTAGCCCTTATCCAACGGAAGTAAACCTGAGACAGGATGCAGAAATAGGAATAGCAGAGAGGATGGAGAAGATAGTCTCGGTACTGACAAAAGCAGAACATCAAGCAGAAAGTGACAACTTGGTGGCCGTAAGAAGAATCACTACAAGGTCAGCCGAGGTAAAAGTAGTTAATGATGAACCAAATGGAAAATACAGGTCCCAGCGCATCTAGAATCATTACTGCGAAAATCTAGTGAAGGTAAGTCTGACGTCGAAAAGAAAGCGCTAGCAAGCCTGTTGGCGAAACACGGTGACACCTTTAGTAAAGATGAGTGGGATCTTGGGTTGACCCACTTAGCTGAACATAGCATAAATACTGAGGGTGCGGCACCAATCAAACAGCGACCAAGACCTGTACCTTTAGCATACGCTAATGAGGAGAAACAAGCTATTGAAGATCTGCTGAAAAAGGGAGTCATAAGGAAAAGTACCTCCCCCTGGGCAAGTCCTATCGTACTAGTACGAAAGAAGAACGGATCAATCAGATCATGTGTTGACTACAGACGGCTGAATGCCTTTGTCAAGCCGGATGGTTTTCCCATGCCCAGAGTACAAGAGTGTCTTGATGCAGTCGCAGGAGCAAAGTATTTCAGTAGCCTCGACCTCACATCTGGGTATTTCCAGATACCGCTGAAGGATAAAGACATTCCAAAAAGCGCCTTTGTATGTAAATTTGGACAATACGAAATGACGCGAATGGCATTTGGGCTTAATAATTCGGCCAGTACTTTTCAAAGAGTCATCGAGCTGGTTCTTCAGGGTCTTCAGTGGGAAACATGCCTTGTATACATTGACGACATCGTGGTCTATGCATCTGACCTGAAGCAACATATGCAACGACTTGAAGAGGTACTGACACGCATCAAAGAAGCCGGACTGAAATTGAAGCCGGATAAATGCAACCTGCTACAAGAGGAAGTGGTCTTCCTGGGTCACATTGTTAGCAGCAAGGGGGTGCGCCCCGAAAGCTCCAACATAGCCAAAATAGTAGAGTGGCCGAGGCCTACTACACCAAAACAGGTAAAGCAGTTTGTGGCAACTGGGTCATATTACAGGCGCTTTGTAAAAAACTTTGCCAAGATTGCAAGGCCCCTTACGAACTTGACCAAGGTCGACAGTGCCTTTCATTGGACAACAGAATGCGAGGAAGCATTCAATGCGTTGAAGCAAGCCTTAATTGGTCCAGATGTGATCGGCTACCCATTGAATGAAGCAGTCAGCTTTTACCTCGACACGGACGCCTCCGGGATCGGACTTGGGGCGGTGCTCTCTCAAATGCAGGAAGGTCGGGAGCGCGTGATAGCCTACGCCAGCAGGGCAACCAATAAAGCTGAACGGAACTACTGTATAACAGAACAAGAACTCCTAGCAGTCGTCTACTTCATACAGTACTTCCGTCAGTACCTATTGGGAAGGCACTTAGTAGTAAGAACCGACCATCAGGCACTTGTATGGTTGTTCAGTTTGAAAGAGCCGAGCAGTAAGATCGCGAGATGGATCGATATATTGTCGAGGTATGACTTCACAATAGAGTACAGGGCAGGTAAAAGGATGGGGCATTGTGACGCATTGTCCAGATGTACGAATCCCAAAGACTGCAATTGTCCAGATGTAGACATGATGGAACCACTCAAATGTGGACCTTGCAAGAAATGCCTTAGGCGATCCGAAACAATGGCTCTAGACAGAAAGGTAAGCGACCAAACCGAGGACCAAAAGTGCGCAGTTCATGACAAGGTCAAGGATGAGGAAGATGGCACAAAGATTGAGCCGGTAAGAGCCGTTTCAAATGGTAATCGAAACACACCCGGCGCATCGAGAGATCAAATGGTACCCGAAAGCAGACAACCATGGGCAGCTATCTTCAGCACAGCAGAAATGAGTCAGAAACAGCAGGAAGATGCACAGATCAGACCAATCCTTGAAGCGAAGTAGGCCGGAGTCAAACCTAAGCAAGATGATATGCTCGACAAATGTCCAGAAACCCGGCACTATTGGATCATATGGGAAACCTTGGAAATACACTCTGGTACGTTGTATCGAAGGTTTTAGAAAACAGGTAACGGTGATGATCGTTTACAGCTAGTGGTCCCACAAGCTTTACGTACAGATGTGATGAAACAGGCACATGACCCAGTAACTGCTGGACACATGGGCATCAAGAGAACCAAACAACGAATCCTGGAAAGTTACTTCTGGTTCGCGCTGAAAAGTGACGTCACGCTATATGTCCACCAGTGCGATATCTGCGAAGCCGATAAGAAGCCGTCAAGAAAGCCAAAAGCTCCACTGCGACACATAAGAGTTGGAGCTCCATTGGATGTGCTTGCACTTGACTTCACAGGTCCCTTTCCCATAACAGGTATGTCTTAGTTCTAACTGACATTTTTTCTAAATATGTAGAAGTAGTAGCAGTACCAGACCAGACAGCTGAGACATGTGGAAAAGTCATTCTGGACAAAATCGTAAGTAGATGGGGGACACCACTGTCGATACACAGTGACCAGGGCTCAGCATTTGAAAGTAAGTTAATACTGGAGTTATGTGAACTGCTAGAAATCAAGAAAACCAGAACGAGTGCTAGAAACCCAAGAGGGAATGGACAGGTAGAAAGGTTTAACCGGTCATTATTGAGGATGATAAGGTGTTACCTAGCAGACGAACAAGACGAATGGGACTTGCACCTTGAAGCTCTAGCAGGAGCGTACAGAGCGACACCACATGAAAGCACGAAGTTATCACCAAATATGGTGATGATTGGGAGAGAGGTGAGACTACCAAGCAGTGTAATATTTGGACATGTGAACCCCGCACAGAACCATGATATTTCAGAAGTCGATTTTGTAATAGAAACTAAGGCGAGGCTCCAACGCACGCATGACCTGGTCCGGAAACAATTACAGAAGTCGGCCGAAAGAAGCAAGGAGATCCACGATGTAAAGTTGAATTTCCTGCAATACCAGGTGGGCGACTTAGTTTGGTTCTTGCATGGAGGCCGGCAGGTAGGTATAAACCCAAAGTTAGAGAAAGCGTATGATGGTCCGTTTCCAGTGATAGAAAAGAGGTCCCCAGTCAATTTCACTATCCTGATGGGTAAGAATGGTCCAATACGCAGCACACATCACAACAAGCTGAAACCCTACCGGGGCAAGAACGCACCTAAATGGGCAAAAGTCTTGGCCAATAATCTGAAACAGAAAACAAAAAATAATTAGAACCGAGCTGTAACATACGTTATAACAATTTTTTTTCCGCGCCAAATTCAGATGGTAAAGAAATCATTTACAGTTTAAACAAAGCAAAACAGAACCAACAGTTATACACAGGAGTCACCACAGGTTTACAAGTTTTATCGCTTTACATTAAACGTTTCTTTAAAATGCTATATTTTCAGATGAACAGGTTATCAAATGGGGTTCTCGCATATCGTTGTAGCCATTGCGGAAAAGTGGACAGAAAGGGGAGACTGGTGGCCCACATACTGAGAGACCACGTACCAGAAAAGCAAGTTCCCTTTTTCTGCACCCTATGCAAGTTCCGGTGTGAAACCAGGGATGATTTACTAAAACACCTCACCAAATACGCGGGCCATGTGAGGGCAGTTGGCAGCAATCAGAACATTGACCTTAAACAGATACTGATCAAGTCCAACGTTCCTTGGTTTGTGTCAGCCAACGATATGACCCCCCCCCCCGATAAGGGAAGAAGACGATGACATGTTTATGGATCCAGAGGAACCAGCACTTCCACCATGGCTCCTGGATGTCAGGCCGTTGAAGAGGAAGGCGGACTTCTCACCATCAACCATGTCGCTTCCATTAAGTCCGCAGTATACAGATCAGAGGTACGTGTTACCCAGATCAATGGTAGAATCCCAGGAAATATTCCTTGACCAATCAACTGCTCTTGTTAACCCAGCACTGTACACGGCCCCTAGCTTTGATGAAGATCCTTTGACAGCACTGGTCCAAACCTTGAAGACACCACAGTCATCGCCTATAGCCCTGGCAGCCACACCTCTCCAGGACGAACCAGTGGACATTCTTCCTACAGAACAGGACACTTCTCTATGAGGTAATATCAATGTCAGAAAAGGTGTCTCAAACAGAGAAAGGACAACCCAATGCCGAACTGCAGGCTATCCAGAGAGCATCGGAGGCAGCTGCTCAAGCCTGTCAAGCCACCGCCAGGAACACCGAAAGGATACTGGACGAGCTTCGTCGTTTGGAACGCAGAGTAACTTCCATCCATCGAGAGAGCTATTGATAGTCGAAGGCGGGACAAGGAAAACATGAGGCCGCGCAAAATGTAACTGTATGCCTTGGAAATGATCGCCTTCTGCTTGAATTGCAGGGGCCCACTAAGTGCTGGTAATCCACGCGGGCACTTGGTGGGTATTCGTCGCGCCTGCTGGGAAGCGGGCCCACGTAGTACCAGTTGGTGCTATCTGGGTATTCGCTGATCACCGCGTGGGTGGTCAGTCCGTACTGTGCATTGGTCGCTTATGGGGGCATGGTACGGGTATTTTCCCCTCCATCTGTGGACTCTTCTTGAAGATCTTTACCTGTGAAAATAGATATGGACATTTAATTTATACAACATGAACAGTTAACTTACAAACTATTACAAAGTGTCAGGACAATTAAAAACAAATGTGTTTTAAGATTTCTGTGATACAAAAGAGTGCTTAATTTTATTTAATAATATTGTGTTTAACGTCAAGTGACATCTTGTGTGTGTGAACCTCAAGTGACATTCTTGAGTGTATGAATACACTGTGAAAGATTTATGTGATACACAAGAGTGCTTAATTTTATTCAATTATATTGTGTTTAACGTCAAGTGACATCTTGTGTATGCGAACCTCAAGTGACATTCTTAAGTGTATGAATACACTGTGTAAGATTTCTGTGATACACAAGAGTGATTAATTTTATTCAATTATATTGTGCTTAACCTCAAGTGGCATTTTGTGTGTGGGAACCTCAAGTGACATTCTTGTGTGTGTGAATACACTGTGGAAGGTGACATTTTCGAAGTGAACAGTGATTTTGTGATCTCAAAAGTAATTGATCTCAATTATTATATATTGCTTGGTTTTGTTAACAGTTTAATACTTATATCATTGTTGGTACCTCATTGTTTGTTAAGGCTGCAGGAGCTTAGCCTTCCTGCAGGAGGGGGTAATGATGCGCCCCACCTTTTGTTCAATGATATTCTGAATATTAATATGTGTTAATAAATTATACTATTTATGTAGTAAATGAACACTTACCTTTTAATACATGTATTATCATTCCAAGAGTTTTGATGATCACCAGTGAGGGAATTTTATACAAATACATGACTGCATATTTATTATGTCTATACAGAATGCATTTTATAAGTAAAACCCCCCTCACTGTATTTTAAGCTTCCATAAACGTTTAATTATTTTATTGTTGCTTAACACTTGTAAGGAGCGAAGCAGTTTCTATGTTTAATGGCGTCCTGATAGGCAAATTCTCCATTTTTTAGTAATATGTATCCATTTCAACTCGCCACAGAGTTTTAATAGTTATTTTCCTCTATGTCATATATCATATCTCATTTTACTAAAAATCGCTCATGGTAAGTCCTCTTCAGAGCTTTGTTTACATTTGCTACGGCGGCCATCTTGGATCCTTAGAACTTGTCGACCCGGGTCGATTTGCCTTAGTTGGTCGTTCGATCATAGGTCGGGTCGACCGGGTGCTGAATCGACCAAGGAAGATCAGCGTTCTTTTGGAATCATTCCGGTTCGAGCCTTCACGAAGAACGGTCGTATTTTTGTATCATAAGAACTAAAGAGGTGCTATTCGGTGGATGATCAAGAGAACAGTTAAACTTGAATCGCCGATCCAGTTTGCAGATAAGGTTTTCTACTTTCTCTCTTGTAATTGTTTCGCTTGAAATTTCAATCGGTTCAACTTCACGAATTGTCTCATTTTTTGACTTGTTTGTTTACATCCTGTGGTGACTCATCCGAGATACAGATTCTTCATCTCATTTTTTAAGTCGATTAACGTTTTCTGTATACGTAGAAATAACTGCTTAGCTCCACGAACCAGATATTCCAGAGTCTTATATATCCGCTGTTGTAATCCAACAATCGACGTACGTTATACACTACACTACAACTTTTTGGTGGCAGCGGTGGGATCCCATTATTTAAATGTGGATCCCGTGATATGAACCCTTATAGTGAAAATCTAAATCCTGAAAGTCCTACACGCAGTTTATAGAAATCAAAGCACTGAGAGCCTCACATTCAGACGAATGTTATTACAACAGCTGTCAAGAATAAGCCTTTATATAGCAGCTTTGTCAATCAGCTATTGTAACGTTGGATATACAAAGTCAACACAATACGTTTTAAAGACTTTATTGCTCAGCGAAACAAACAACAATAACAACTTAAAAAATAAATAACAACAAGCATAATATTCATTTTGTTCGTGACAAATATTATTTCAGAGTATTGTTGGTATATATATATCATTATATTGGTCCATGATGGCTGCAAACAAAGAAAATAATGATGTTTCAAGCGACTCTGAGGTTCATTTCAGAATTAACAGGGACAATACAAATTCCCGCTCAGATGAGGAAGACAGACCTGTTGACCAACAACAACAGGTAAGTGACGCAGACACTGAACCGGAATCCGGGTCTGAGTCACAAGTCAGATCCGATAGGGTCGACGAAAGGAGGAGACCTAAGCGAAGCAGTGAGACAAGGTCAGTATTAGAAGGGCTTACTGGGGCTTTAAGGGATCTGGTTTCAGAAGTAAAGGATATCCGTGCTGGACAGACACAGCTTGAAGCCCGCATAGAGCAAGTACAAAGAACAGGTACAGCAAAAGGCCCGCACGTTCAAGCACAGACTACATCCAGTGATCCTCGACTGAATACCAACAGCCCACCCTTTGTAAGCAGGAATCCAACAGACCCAGCACCAGCAGACCTTAATGGTAACTCCTATTATTATAATCCCAGACACCAGGGCTACCAATACATGGGCGATCATGGTAGGCAACATTTCTATAATCGATCAGATGATTTTGCATGTAGTGAACCTAACAGGCAGAGACCAAGAGATCTAATGAAGGTCCCTGCGTTTGACGGCAAAGAAGTATGGCGAGTCTGTGTAACACGCTTCGAGACGATAGCAGATCGCCTCCAGTTGGACGAGGATCAACGCCTTGACCATCTCTTACAGCGATTGGAGGGGCAAGCCGCCACAGTAGCATTCACTCTTCTACCACCCGCGGTGTTGCACAACTACAGAGACCTCAAGGCTGAACTATCAAGTAGATTTCAGTTGGTAAAAACGACAAAAATCTTCGAGGCAAGGTTTACAAGAAGAAATCAGCGTCATGATGAGAGCGTTGAAGCCTACGCGTCAGAGTTAAAGATGCTCTACGATCGTGCCCATCCACAACGAGACCGAAGAACTAGGGAAGAAGATCTTGTACGCCACTTCCTCGACGGGCTACAAGATGAAGAGGCCCGTTTTGAAGTCGAATTCCACAAGGAGCCTACAACAGTAGATGAAGCGGTATTCAACGTAGCAACTTATCTACAGATGCGAGGAAAGCAAGATGAAAGGCGTTACAGAAGACCTACACGTCGGGCTACAGAGAAGCTCTCAGAGCCACAGTTTGAAAGTAGTGGCTCAAGAAGGCAGTGGTCCAGAGATACATGTGGTTAGTGCTTTTCGTACAGTAATCAGCAGCCTAGGCAATATAATGAACCTAAAGATGAGATCCTTACAAAGATCCTGAAGCGACTGGATGATCTAGAGAGTAAGTATGACACTGCGAAAAAGGGAAAGCCTAACAGAAAGCAAGATGTTGTTTGTTACCGGTGCCAACAGAAAGGTCATTTTGCCAGGGAGTGCCCCGACAAATGTTTGTATGGTGATCAGGTAACAAAGGTCGATGGCGATGACAAGTCTGCTCCTTTAAACTTCCAAGGACCAGCCCTTGTGGCCAGAGGGAGGTCCCAGTAAAAAGTACCGAAGGCCAAAATCAAGATGACAAAACACAGCAAGTTACGAAGGAGTGTGCTCAGGTTCAGAGGTCCAGGCCATCAGCGGATGGGGTGTATGTAAAGGGAACTGTGAATGGGTTTACTGTTACATTCACAGCCGATACTGGAGCGACAAGGACCATAGTGTCAACCAGGGTGTTTAAACAGATACACCCGCATGCATGTCCCGTAGTTTATAAAACTGACCGGTTGGTTGGTGCAGGAGGAGCACCAATAAAAGATGTTGGTCAAACAAAGTTAGATATTAGCCTTGGACCTCTACAAGTGACAAGGGATATCATGGTGGCGGACATCGAGGATGATGCTCTGCTTGGGTATGATATTCTGAAAGGTCAAAATGGGAGGCCGGCAGACATTCTTTTGAGTCAGAACATAATTCTGTTAGACGGCATGGAGATACCAATATTCCAGGTAAGGAAGATTGGAAAAGCAAGGAGAGTAGTGGTGGCAGAAAACATGACAGTACCAGGCCATGCAGAAGCCGTGGTAAGTGTTTATATAGAAAGGTTTGAAGCAGATGATGACGATACGGAGGCTGACTACGTAGTCGAGCCTAACCAGCTATTTAAAGAGAGGTACCCTTTGCAAATGGCAACCACATTAGTGAACCTCAATGAGGCTCCAACATGCAAGGTAAGAGTTCTTAGCTCTTATCCAACGGAAGTAAACCTGAGACAGGATGCAGAAATAGGAATAGCAGAGAGGATGGAGAAGATAGTCTCGGTACTGACAAAAGCAGAACATCAAGCAGAAAGTGACAACTTGGTGGCCGTAAGAAGAATCACTACAAGGTCAGCCGAGGTAAAAGTAGTTAATGATGAACCAAATGGAAAATACAGGTCCCAGCGCATCTAGAATCATTACTGCGAAAATCTAGTGAAGGTAAGTCTGACGTCGAAAAGAAAGCGCTAGCAAGCCTGTTGGCGAAACACGGTGACACCTTTAGTAAAGATGAGTGGGATCTTGGGTTGACCCACTTAGCTGAACATAGCATAAATACTGAGGGTGCGGCACCAATCAAACAGCGACCAAGACCTGTACCTTTAGCATACGCTAATGAGGAGAAACAAGCTATTGAAGATCTGCTGAAAAAGGGAGTCATAAGGAAAAGTACCTCCCCCTGGGCAAGTCCTATCGTACGAGTACGAAAGAAGAACGGATCAATCAGACCATGTGTTGACTACAGACGGCTGAATGCCTTTGTCAAGCCGGATGTTTTTCCCATGCCCAGATTACAAGAGTGTCTTGATGCAGTCGCAGGAGCAAAGTATTTCAGTAGCCTCGTCCTCACATCTGGGTATTTCCAGATACCGCTGAAGGATGAAGACATTCCAAAAAGCGCCTTTGTATGTAAATTTGGACAATACGAAATGACGCGAATGGCATTTGGGCTTAATAATTCGGTCAGTACTTTTCAAAGAGTCATCGAGCTGGTTCTTCAGGGTCTTCAGTGGGAAACATGCCTTGTATACATTGACGACATCGTGGTCTATGCATCTGACCTGAAGCAACATATGCAACGACTTGAAGAGGTACTGACACGCATCAAAGAAGCCGGACTGAAATTGAAGCCGGATAAATGCAACCTGCTACAAGAGGAAGTGGTCTTCCTGGGTCACATTGTTAGCAGCAAGGGGGTGCGCCCCGAAAGCTCCAACATAGCCAAAATAGTAGAGTGGCCTAGGCCTACTACACCAAAACAGGTAAAGCAGTTTGTGGCAACTGGGTCATATTACAGGCGCTTTGTAAAAAACTTTGCCAAGATTGCAAGGCCCCTTACGAACTTGACCAAGGTCGACAGTGCCTTTCATTGGACAACAGAATGCGAGGAAGCATTCAATGCGTTGAAGCAAGCCTTAATTGGTCCAGATGTGATCGGCTACCCATTGAATGAAGCAGTCAGCTTTTACCTCGACACGGACGCCTCCGGGATCGGACTTGGGGCGGTGCTCTCTCAAATGCAGGAAGGTCGGGAGCGCGTGATAGCCTACGCCAGCAGGGCAACCAATAAAGCTGAACGGAACTACTGTATTACAGAACAAGAACTCCTAGCAGTCGTCTACTTCATACAGTACTTCCGTCAGTACCTATTGGGAAGGCACTTAGTAGTAAGAACCGACCATCAGGCACTTGTATGGTTGTTCAGTTTGAAAGAGCCGAGCAGTAAGATCGCGAGATGGATCGATATATTGTCGAGGTATGACTTCACAATAGAGTACAGGGCAGGTAAAAGGATGGGGCATTGTGACGCATTGTCCAGATGTACGAATCCCAAAGACTGCAATTGTCCAGATGTAGACATGAATGAACCACTCAAATGTGGACCTTGCAAGAAATGCCTTAGGCGCTCCGAAACAATGGCTCTAGACAGAAAGGTAAGCGACCAAACCGAGGACCAAAAGTGCGCAGTTCATGACAAGGTCAAGGATGAGGAAGATGGCACAAAGATTGAGCCGGTAAGAGCCGTTTCAAATGGTAATCGAAACACACCCGGCACATCGAGAGATCAAATGGTACCCGAAAGCAGACAACCATGGGCAGCTATCTTCAACACAGCAGAAATGAGTCAGAAACAGCAGGAAGATGCACAGATCAGACCAATCCTTGAAGCGAAGTAGGCCGGAGTCAAACCTAAGCAAGATGATATGCTCGACAAATGTCCAGAAACCCGGCACTATTGGATCATATGGGAAACCTTGGAAATACACTCTGGTACGTTGTATCGAAGGTTTTAGAAAACAGGTAACGGTGATAATCGTTTACAGCTAGTGGTCCCACAAGCTTTACGTACAGATGTGATGAAACAGGCACATGACCCAGTAACTGCTGGACACATGGGCATCAAGAGAACCAAACAACGAATCCTGGAAAGTTACTTCTGGTTCGCGCTGAAAAGTGACGTCACGCTATATGTCCACCAGTGCGATATCTGCGAAGCCGATAAGAAGCCGTCAAGAAAGCCAAAAGCTCCACTGCGACACATAAGAGTTGGAGCTCCATTGGATGTGCTTGCACTTGACTTCACAGGTCCCTTTCCCATAACAGAAAGAAAAAACAGGTATGTCTTAGTTCTAACTGACATTTTTTCTAAATATGTAGAAGTAGTAGCAGTACCAGACCAGACAGCTGAGACATGTGGAAAAGTCATTCTGGACAAAATCGTAAGTAGATGGGGGACACCACTGTCGATACACAGTGACCAGGGCTCAGCATTTGAAAGTAAGTTAATACTGCAGTTATGTGAACTGCTAGAAATCAAGAAAACCAGAACGAGTGCTAGAAACCCAAGAGGGAATGGACAGGTAGAAAGGTTTAACCGGTCCTTATTGAGGATGATAAGGTGTTACCTAGCAGACGAACAAGACGAATGGGACTTGCACCTTGAAGCTCTAGTAGGAGCGTACAGAGCGACACCACATGAAAGCACGAAGTTATCACCAAATATGGTGATGATTGGGAGAGAGGTGAGACTACCAAGCAGTGTAATATTTGGACATGTGAACCCCGCACAGAACCATGATATTTCAGAAGTCGATTTTGTAATAGAAACTAAGGCGAGGCTCCAACGCAAGCATGACCTGGTCCGGAAACAATTACAGAAGTCGGCCGAAAGAAGCAAGGAGATCCACGATGTAAAGTTGAATTTCCTGCAATACCAGGTGGGCGACTTAGTTTGGTTCTTGCATGAAGGCCGGCAGGTAGGTATAAACCCAAAGTTAGAGAAAGCGTATGATGGTCCGTTTCCAGTGATAGAAAAGAGGTCCCCAGTCAATTTCACTATCCAGATGGGTAAGAATGGTCCAATACGCAACACACATCACAACAAGCTGAAACCCTACCGGGGCAAGAACGCACCTAAATGGGCAAAAGTCTTGGCCAATAATCTGAAACAGAAACAAAAAATAATTAGAACCGAGCTGTAACATACGTTATAACAATTTTTTTTCCGCGCCAAATTCAGATGGTAAAGAAATCATTTACAGTTTAAACAAAGCAAAACAGAACCAACAGTTATACACAGGAGTCACCACAGGTTTACAAGTTTTATCGCTTCACATTAAACGTTTCTTTAAAATGCTATATTTTCAGATGAACAGGTTATCAAATGGGGTTCTCGCATATCGTTGTAGCCATTGCGGAAAAGTGGACAGAAAGGGGAGACTGGTGGCCCACATACTGAGAGACCACGTACCAGAAAAGCAAGTTCCCTTTTTCTGCACCCTATGCAAGTTCCGGTGTGAAACCAGGGATGATTTACTAAAACACCTCACCAAATACGCGGGCCATGTGAGGGCAGTTGGCAGCAATCAGAACATTGACCTTAAACAGATACTGATCAAGTCCAACGTTCCTTGGTTTGTGTCAGCCAACGATATAACCCCCCCGATAAGGGAAGAAGACGATGACATGTTTATGGATCCAGAGGAACCAGCACTTCCACCATGGCTCCTGGATGTCAGGCCGTTGAAGAGGAAGGCGGACTTCTCACCATCAACCATGTCGCTTCCATTAAGTCCGCAGTATACAGATCAGAGGTACGTGTTACCCAGATCAATGGTAGAATCCAAGGAAATATTCCTTGACCAATCAACTGCTCTTGTTAACCCAGCACTGTACACGGCCCCTAGCTTTGATGAAGATCCTTTGACAGCACTGGTCCAAACCTTGAAGACACCACAGTCATCGCCTAAGGCCCTGGCAGCCACACCTCTCCAGGACGAACCAGTGGACATTCTTCCTACAGAACAGGACACTTCTCTATGAGGTAATATCAATGTCAGAAAAGGTGTCTCAAACAGAGAAAGGACAACCCAATGCCGAACTGCAGGCTATCCAGAGAGCATCGGAGGCAGCTGCTCAAGCCTGTCAAGCCACCGCCAGGAACACCGAAAGGATACTGGACGAGCTTCGTCGTTTGGAACGCAGAGTAACTTCCATCGAAAGAGCTATTGATAGTCGAAGGCGGGACAAGGAAAACATGAGGCCGCGCAAAATGTAACTGTATGCCTTGGAAATGATCGCCTTCTGCTTGAATTGCAGGGGCCCACTAAGTGCTGGTAATCCACGCGGGCACTTGGTGGGTATTCGTCGCGCCTGCTGGGAAGCGGGCCCACGTAGTACCAGTTGGTGCTATCTGGGTATTCGCTGATCACCGCGTGGGTGGTCAGTCCGTACTGTGCATTGGTCGCTTATGGGGGCATGGTACGGGTATTTTCCCCTCCATCTGTGGACTCTTCTTGAAGATCTTTACCTGTGAAAATAGATATGGACATTTAATTTATACAACATGAACAGTTAACTTACAAACTATTACAAAGTGTCAGGACAATTAAAAACAAATGTGTTTTAAGATTTCTGTGATACAAAAGAGTGCTTAATTTTATTTAATAATATTGTGTTTAACGTCAAGTGACATCTTGTGTGTGTGAACCTCAAGTGACATTCTTGAGTGTATGAATACACTGTGAAAGATTTATGTGATACACAAGAGTGCTTAATTTTATTCAATTATATTGTGTTTAACGTCAAGTGACATCTTGTGTATGCGAACCTCAAGTGACATTCTTAAGTGTATGAATACACTGTGTAAGATTTCTGTGATACACAAGAGTGATTAATTTTATTCAATTATATTGTGCTTAACCTCAAGTGACATTTTGTGTGTGGGAACCTCAAGTGACATTCTTGTGTGTGTGAATACACTGTGGAAGGTGACATTTTCGAAGTGAACAGTGATTTTGTGATCTCAAAAGTAATTGATCTCAATTATTATATATTGCTTGGTTTTGTTAACAGTTTAATACTTATATCATTGTTGGTACCTCATTGTTTGTTAAGGCTGCAGGAGCTTAGCCTTCCTGCAGGAGGGGGTAATGATGCGCCCCACCTTTGTTCAATGATATTCTGAATATTAATATGTGTTAATAAATTATACTATTTATGTAGTAAATGAACACTTACCTTTTAATACATGTATTATCATTCCAAGAGTTTTGATGATCACCAGTGAGGGAATTTTATACAAATACATGACTGCATATTTATTATGTCTATACAGAATGCATTTTATAAGTAAAACCCCCCTCACTGTATTTTAAGCTTCCATAAACGTTTAATTATTTTATTGTTGCTTAACACTTGTAAGGAGCGAAGCAGTTTCTATGTTTAATGGCGTCCTGATAGGCAAATTCTCCATTTTTTAGTAATATGTATCCATTTCAACTCGCCACAGAGTTTTAATAGTTATTTTCCTCTATGTCATATATCATATCTCATTTTACTAAAAATCGCTCATGGTAAGTCCTCTTCAGAGCTTTGTTTACATTTGCTACGGCGGCCATCTTGGATCCTTAGAACTTGTCGACCCGGGTCGATTTGCCTTAGTTGGTCGTTCGATCATAGGTCGGGTCGACCGGGTGCTGAATCGACCAAGGAAGATCAGCGTTCTTTTGGAATCATTCCGGTTCGAGCCTTCACGAAGAACGGTCGTATTTTTGTATCATAAGAACTAAAGAGGTGCTATTCGGTGGATGATCAAGAGAACAGTTAAACTTGAATCGCCGATCCAGTTTGCAGATAAGGTTTTCTACTTTCTCTCTTGTAATTGTTTCGCTTGAAATTTCAATCGGTTCAACTTCACGAATTGTCTCATTTTTTGACTTGTTTGTTTACATCCTGTGGTGACTCATCCGAGATACAGATTCTTCATCTCATTTTTTAAGTCGATTAACGTTTTCTGTATACGTAGAAATAACTGCTTAGCTCCACGAACCAGATATTCCAGAGTCTTATATATCCGCTGTTGTAATCCAACAATCGACGTACTTTATACAGAATAAATCTGTAAACTTATGGCGGCGTTATTTTGCTTGAAACTTGTTACGACTAACTAATTAAGTCAATACGGGGTAGTACAAAACGGGGCAGTACGCTACAATATTTCCTTGAAGATTCAGGTTATCCTTGCAAGAGATGGCTTCTGACTTCATTCATGAATCCGGCTGATGAGCACCAGCTGATAGCTGATTTACAACCGGTTAGATAAAATGGATTTGTAAATTATACTACATTGTAATAGATATTCCATAATAAACACCATAGCTCATATAAAAGCACCACTCGTGCTCAATATACATCTTTCACTGAACTGTTTGAATGAATTAATGAGCGACAGTATAGTTTCTACGATTTTCTTCTGAAAAAATGTCATTACTTTGACCTCAAATAAATGCTCCCCCACCCCATCTCATTCCTGAGCAAAATGTAAAACACAAAAAATGTAAAAATGTAAAATACAAAAAATAAACTCAATCATCGGAAGAATTTAACCATTACTTTCGTATTAAAGGGCACACAAACGTACGATATCAGTTGTTGAGCGTTCCATTGGGATTTTGAAAAGGAGAATGGCTATTCTTCACAATGAAATTAGATTGCATCCATTTAAGTCATGAAGATAAAATTTTATACTAACACAATACAGCTTCAAAAAAGTATTTCTTACAAAAATATGCTTGTATCACTCTACAGCATACTTACAATTTTAATGTAATATGTTTTTAAGTAACATTAATGATTAATTTCTTGCCCCTGAGCCAACCTTAAAAAGAAAACAACACTCTAAGCAGCATCTGAATTAATGGGACTAACATTAATTAAAAATGCATGTTGTTTAAGTATTATTTATGTTATAATAAAATGTTTTATTTAATCAAAATTTTTATTAACATGGTGATTTTGTCATGCGATGTACTGCATAATATATGCAACATGCGAAATCTGCCAATGGGTCATTTGGACATAGATGCCTTACTAGATCATCCTGAAAATTACAATGGAAATGAAGATGGCCTTCGTTACCGGAATGTAGTAGCACATACATATTTTAGATCATATTCACATTTTATGAGTCATATTTCAGAGCTGTTAATGCAAATAACTTGCATTCTTCATTGAAACAAATATTTTAGCATTTATAGCATTTAAATCTTACTCAAGTTACTGTCTACACATTTTCAAAAAATCATAAGAAATACACAATGTAGATGAAGTTCATGTTACTCTTTAATATAATTAAACTTTATCTTCATAACAAATTAATAACACATAACAAAATAATATATTCCTCGTCCAATCGCGCCATCTGGGCCTCGAACAATCGTATTTGAAGCTCCAGCTTCCTCTTCTTCAGAGCATTCAGATCATGTAGACTGCAATGACTGCAACTTAATGGATATTTAAAACATGGTATAATTATTTGATTTTTATTTCATTCTCAAAAACAGTTCATTTTGTTAATGGCGTCTTTTGTGTATAATGAAAAAATGGTAAATATTGATAACACTACAGGTTCAGTCATCCATATTATGCACATGTTTATGTTATATTGATCCATGTGTATAATAATTTGTTATATTTTAAAATACATGACATACATACCATGAAGGTGAAGGTTTGTCTGGAGGAGAAATAGTTGAACTTCTGGAGCCATTCTCCGCCATCGATGGTGTATATATGAAATAAGTGCATCATGTCTCAAGTCAGATGTATTTACCATTACAATATTGGTATTCAAGATATGTTTGGACAATATTAAAATGTAAATAATGCATTCGTCTGATAGCGAGTGATTTTTTTGCAAATTATATGCATGTATATATATAAAATTTATGTTTATGAAATTGCATGTAATTTAATTGCAATAATAATGTTTTCATAATTCATACCTCACCTTCTTTTCTGATTAAAGAAAACGGATTTTGACATCGCAGCACTAAAATTATATAATATTAAATATCAATTATAGACCTATTTAAAATGTAATTTAACTTTTAAACGTGTACAAAAATCATTTGTGCATTATTTCATTTTTTTTAATAGTGTTCAAGCTATCATCATGACAGGTGCACCATCAGGAGAGAACTTTTAATACAGAATGTGATCCTTTGTGTATTGGAAGAAAACTGTCTGTGAAACACGAAAAGTGTACTATAATTGATTCAATCATACATAACAATCACAAAAATGAACAACAAAATAAGTTCATTGTTACCATTGTTTAATTACTTTGACATTTCAGAATTTAACAGAAGAACAAGTCTAGATCCTATCATTAATCATGTTCAGAATACCATTCCATCATTCTTGATCTTCAATAGTTTTAGTTCTTAGCAGCTTATTTGTCTGCGTTTCCAAATTGTGACCTTGACCCTTTGCTGTTACGTATGTGTCTAATACTATATTACACAGTTACGGAAAATGTATGCATTGTTTCTCTTTCGATCAAGACGGATCAGATTACAGCTGCCCTATACATATTGTCTATTCCTAGGCCCACGAGAAGCCCCTACACATTTCGTTTGAAATCCATGACGGCAACACGGACTGTTCATTTCATCAGCAAATGCCTATGTATCAATAAGACAATTTATTACGCCACTAGCGCATATTTACGTTGGAGATGTTGGAGACGCTGACATGATATTTTTAAGTGTTATCAGATAACGCATCCGATAACACGTCTAAACGCCTCCTATCAATAACATTTGTTAACTCCTTCAACATTTGAGTTGATCAATCAAATGTGTAGCGTTGTGTGTTTGTTTAGTCCCGCCCATTTTGAGAACAACTTGTTTGTAGGCGTAGAATGTTGCTCATGTCGTTAAAACTGTAAACAAACATATCGATTCATATTTTATTTAGACAATTAATAAGCAAGTATTTCAAAAATAATAATCTTTTCATTTATTAAGTATATACACAACGGGAAATATGAATAAAATGAGCATTAATCAATGGAAACAATGACACTCATACAAATGTGTGCCGCTACCAAATTTGCTGCAGACGAACACAATTAAAAAAAGTAATGATAAACATTTAACTTAACTCAAATAGACTCAACTAGAATTAAATAAAACATGATAGATTCGATCAAAAGAAGAATTTAGGAAAAATATTCCCTTAACATATTGTCTTAGATTATATATATATATAGGATCTGTCACGAGTTGTCATATCATACCATATTTTATTAAACGAGTTCAGGAATTTTGTACTAACGAATTTCCTGGACGAGAGTAATAAAATATGGTATGATATAACAAAGAGTGTCAGATCTTTTTATCACGTGCTTTTAAATGAGCAAATTAAATAAATTTTTACGCAAACATAATGATTAATCCCGAATGTTGTTTACATTTCGTGACGTAATTTGACAAGATAATCAAAATAACAAGATGCGAATGGTCAATCGAACGAAAACTAAGCAGTGAAAACGCTTAAAAAGTATATTACAAAAAGTATATTACACATGTGTAAGATATAGTGGATATTTGTTCTTGTCAGTTTAAGATCATTTGTTTTTTCACAAGTGATCATAGAAAATATTATTTTTCTATGATCACGAGTGAAATAACAAACAATCTTGCACTGAAATGAACACATTTTCTGTTTCTTTTATGCCCCTTTTTCAAAAAAAATGTTTAACAGCTGTTCCCTTTCGCTGAAAAGTTACCCTTTCTACCCGTGGCGTGACTCAATACATTTCAAAACACAAAATGACATCATTAATGTGACGAAATGACGTCATTATACCAGCGGAATTCTCTAGTTAAACTCTTTTACAATGTAAGTAAAAGGTGAAAAAGCATACAAAAAAGAAAATATGTTGGATTCGGTGAAATGTCGATTTTAATTCACTCGTGATCATAGAATATATATAATATCATTTATGATAATCTATAAATAGAAGTAGAAGTTCCGAAAATTTGTTCTTTTCACCGGTGAACAGAACAATTTGTTTATTTTCACTGCTGTTATTTCACTGCAGAAAAGTCATATTTTATCATTAGGTATAAACGAAAAAAATATTCGTAAAATTTATATTGCATGGGAAACAGGGTATGGCATGTGATAAATTGTTGTTTTTTATGCCACCTGTAGGGAGGCATTTGTCCGTCTGTTCGTCCTGCGTTCTGTTTGTCGGAGGTTTTAACGCAACGCTTTAACATATTGATTGGATTTTGATTCTACCTACATGACCTACAGATGAATTGTAAAATTCGTAGATTTTTTAACGAAGATAATGCTTTTTACTCATCTAGGGGAAGTTATAAGCTTTATTAAAGGGAGATATTTTTAAAATATCATTTGACAGGTACAGATCATTTTGACTAGGGAAGAATAATTTTCCGTTTTCCAGATATTGTTTATGCAAGCTTCCAGATATAGAGCTGATTTTTGATATGCATGTTAACATATAGTATGCTATACAGATGACGTGTGAAATTCGTGCCGATCTGTTGATTTTTGGTGTAGTTATATATATTTATGTATATTTATATTTATATTTATTTATTTATTTATATTTATAATTATAATGAAATTGAAAGTCGATGTGTGAATGACGTTTGCTGAAGAAATTATTCTCTGACATCTTACAGCACTACTTTGTTAGTTGAATCGTAGAAATGTATCGTTATTTTTATGATAACTATAGTTATCAGAAACATCTAAAAACTGAATTACTTAATTACTAAGCAAAATGATTTATGATTATGAAGCAATGAAACAGTATTTATTAATTAAATATTAAATACATGAAAGTAATTGTTTCATTGTACGTTTATAACCTCTACCCAACCCCGCAAAAAAGAAGCTTCAGCTTGGATATTTTGGAGTCACTCAGACCAAAATAATCAAGCCAGTTTGCTGGAACCTCAAATATGACTTTACCATGAAGTGAAATAGTAGAATGCACTTTTGATTCATAGTGATCTATACATTACTGAGAAATTAGTCCTTGATGCAATATTGGTTGGGTACGGATCAAGTTTATGGCAATTTTTTAGTTGTCCATGTTTTTTTAAAACGGACTCCTTATTTTCTGTTCCACTTTTGCACTCGGCATTGTTTCAATTTTTGGAAAGAATGAAGAGTTAATTTCTTTATGGTTAAATCTATACGCTGAATATTTATCAGGAATGCTTTGCTCGGCATTTGATCAGTGTCAGTTATAATCATATAGATTGAAACATAGATATACAAATAATATGTTTATTGTGGTATTACTTGAACGTTTAGTATGTAGGGTATGTAGGGTACCAGACCAATAGAACTCTTGAAGAGTTGTTTTTGTTTCCTGATAATCCGTCTAAATCTTTCTTGTGTACGTACTGTAGCTGTGCCGAAAACCAATAGAAAATACTAGATGGCGATAAGGGTAAATAATCATGACTTGCAAACATTTGAAACGTCTCACAGTGATCTCCTTTACAAAGTTCCTAAATAGCACGAAGCAATCCTCGGGCGTAGTAATGAATCAGTTCGCTAAATATCCACGAACTAAAGGTCAACCCTTAACAGTGAAGTGTCATGTTTATAACATATATTTGCTATTTTATTGATAAAGGTATCTTTAGACGAAAAATTAGTTTTCTACAAAAAAACGAAGATCTTGTTGATATGCATTTACCGTAATCGGCTCGGGATCCGCCACCTGTTTTGGTGATTTCGTAAACTCGACCTAAAGCTCATGACAGGGAAGTTCATCTATTTGTATTAAGCATTTGAGCTTGACTTTTTGGCGCTTAACATCAGTTTTGACAATCAGTATCGTGTAATCGTGTTATTGTGTAAGTTGTTTGTTAATATCGTGTCATGTGTAAGTTGTTCGTTAAGTTCTTTGTTGATTGGCTTGCCAATCCACAAATCGAAACTACAAAATACGGTCCGAACGATTAAGTGTAAACAAGCGATAAAATGCCCGGATGTAATAGTATGTTGTCAGACGAAATAGATTACATAATTAACCTTTAAAACTAATTCTTACCATATTTTACTTAGAAACTTTTTTTTTTATTTTCTTCTGAGAATTTTTCTAGCACCATTTTTAGGGCATTTGTCTACGACCAATTTTAGTGAAAAACTTTCTTAGAAAATAAAACAAATATCGTTCGTAAAACAGTTCTATTATTTGCAAAAGCGTTTAACGTTTACTATACGGAGTGTGTAATCAAGTGATAGTCAAGATGGCAACGTCTATTGCGAGAAAGGTTTTTCGCCGTTTTATACCTTTATTACTTGTATTAATTTTTCAAATGCCGTTTCCTTTCAAGCCATATCAAAAAAGTTACTAGTGTTTATTTCTTAGTAATATCCGCTATAAATCTCGACATTACATGCTGCGAAAATTTAAAGCGGGATGAGCTAATTACAGCAAATTTTCACTAAGAAAATTTGCAGGGAGTTAAGTCGAGATATAAGTGCGTTATATACGAAATAAACGCTAATCACCTTTTGCTGATGTGGCTGGAAATTTAGCGTCATTTAAAAACTAAAGAAAAGTAATGAATGATATAAAACGAATAACAAAAAATAACTGTCTCGTCATGGACGTTGCCATCTTGATTATCACAATGGTAGCGCATCCGCTTACAGATGGAGATATTACCGGTTCGAATACCGGCAACGTGTTCCCTTATTTTCTTACTACACAAATTAGTTAAGTATATTAACGTGTTTTTGCTATTTTTTGCATACTCAGTTATGTGGGTTTTTTGTGAATCTCGACGTATTTGTTTTTTACATACTTTTTCAATGTATGTATTACTGGGATACGTTATTTAAAATAGTTTTAACAGATAAATACTTGTCTTGTTTCTTGCAGAAAACTATCGATGGCTGTTATATCGTAAAACTTATTTATTAAACTATCGTGCTGATATTTAAATTGGATAAGAACAAGCATTACATTTTTGTTACTTAAGCAGGTCATGTTTTTGTAACCGAACATCAGTAAACAATTCAGCTTTAAAGTTCCCATTGAAATGATATAAAAATTTATGAACGATACGCAAAAAATGCGCATTATATTGTGTAGATTTTTTAATCAAAAGGAATCAAATTATCAAACCTTCACCGCATTGTCAGAATAAGTTGTGTATTTTGAAGTAATCATAAAACGTGAAATCCAACAAAGATAGGTAAAGTGAAACACTGCAAGTTTATTTTATAACCTTACCTTGTAAAAAAAATGAGTCTTATGGTATATTTCTTTGCACTCAAACAACAATAAAATACGCTAAAATAAACTTTAACAATTGATATGAGCGACACAAACATACAAGACTTCACGCTCACGAACACACGTTGTAATTTCAATTATATACTGCATCAGACTTCGAAAAGGCACAACAACATCAGATTAAAGCACATGATGCAACAAAATATAATCAAGATATACATATCACGTCTTCTGTAACCGACTTTGTTATAAGATTAGCTGGAATGAAAGTAAGATTATCGCATCGATCTTTGCAGTTAAGATAAAAGCCATTGTAAACAAACACTGTTGTACTGTACCTAACCCTTACGAAGATGATTTTTCAAATCATAAATAAGGAAAGCAGATAAGTTATCTACAAATAATATACACATGTAGTGCCACTCGTTTTTTGTTAACCGTTTTATCAAAGCGTAAAATCGGGACCATACCTAAATTTGAATTATTTAAAACATTGATTGCAATAATGACAAGATTGAAACCAAATATACGCTAATTGGAAAAATTATATATGATCTTTTCTATGTTGATGTTCATGTTTGTTTGTTGAATGAAAAACAGACAACGAAAAGACGGTATATAAGCAGACAAAAATCTGACATTACTTTGAAGACGATATATACACAGAACTACCTCTGATTAGATTTTAAAGACGATATATATATACATACCTAAATCTTACTTGATTTTAAATACGATAGTTACACATACCTAACTCTGACTTGATTTTAAACACAATATATACAAAGATCTGAATCTGACTTGACTTTAACGACGATATATAGACATACATAAATCTGACTTGATTTTAAGGACGATATATACCAGACCTAAATCTGACTGAATTTAAAGACGATATATATACAGACCTAAATCTGACTTTTCTGTATAGACGATATATACACATTCATATCCACTTTTTTCTCAAGGAAAACAATACGAATTTTTTTCAACAATTTCATGGAAAACTGCCATGTGTTGGTTTTCAAATGTATTTTCAGTCTGAAATAACATTAAACAGTCCATTTGACAGCATGTTCCTGTTGTGAAAATGTCCATTTGTTTGTAAAATTGCACCAATTTCTTTCTGGTATCGAATGGTCATCAGACCCCTTTAAACACATTTGAATATCATTCATTTTTATATAAATTTTCGTAACAAACTGTGTCAAATTTGAATCATCCATTTTTTTTCAACAATAGAATTAATCTGCAAATGTGTGTTGGTAACCGGGTGTTTAGATTTTAGATTTTCTTTAAATTTTTGCATGTTAAAGTCATTAAATATAAAAATTTGAGCTTGTTCTTTACTTTTTACCAAAGCACTTAATAACGTCATTAAATACATCATCAGGTCCATCATCAGCATCATCTTCTTGTTCTTCATCATCATCATCATCAGCAGCAGCAGCATCTGCAGCTGTAGAAATTGTTTTTCTTGTAGTTCTATGTTCATTGTCAGTATCACTGAAATACATACATACATAATTTCAATCAATATTTAAATCCTGATGTAATATCAATAATAATTTGTTATTTGAAAACAATGTATAATATGTTACCGTTTATGATTACATGTATATTATTGAACATATTACAATAAAAAAAGTTTTACATTTATTTAAGTTAAATAGTTTTTGTATTACAATTTAATATATTTTTCAGATTGATTGAAGAAGGGGGTAGCCTGGACATCAAACCACTTTATGAAACATTCAAATATGAAATTATTGAAAGTGGACATTTCAATCCTTCATTCAAATTTCAACTTTTTGTGGAACATCTTTTGAATATTTTTCCCAACATTAAAAAATGCCGGAAAAGGATGAATTGAAAATGTCAGGTTTTATACCAGGGAAGTTCTATAAAGCAAATTCCAGAATTAAATGAAAGTTAAATCGATTTTAAAACAATTGTGGATTTATTTCCACAGCTCAAAGCTACCCTGGTAAATGAAAATTAAATTAAATACGACATTGAAAGTGGATGTTATTCAAATGCATACTGTATTTAAGAATTGTATTCTTACTACTGTCATCAATATGCAAAGATTAGAAATTGAAACACAAAATAACACTGTTAATTGGTCCTCCAAAGTTCGCAAGATATTGAACCAAACATGATTTACAGATGTATGGTTGTTTCCTGGGTCAGTTATTATTGAAAGCTTTATTCCTTTGTTAAAGACTAGACTCAGAGACCAGTATGTATCTGAGTGGAGAGTTAATGTTGATTCATCAACTTCATTAATACTGTATAAAGAACTTAAACCTGTATTTGAAAGGTCTTTGTATT
Source organism: Dreissena polymorpha (assembly GCF_020536995.1). Taxonomy (NCBI): domain Eukaryota; kingdom Metazoa; phylum Mollusca; class Bivalvia; order Myida; family Dreissenidae; genus Dreissena; species Dreissena polymorpha. The sequence continues at coordinate 90,853,340 of NC_068358.1, forward strand.
TAGATGTGATTGACAATAAAAAACATAGAAATATCATTGCTAAAATACGCCTATCATCGCATAATTTGTTAATTGAAACAGGAAGACATTATAGCATTAGCAGAAACGAGAGAAAGTGCGCTTTATGCAATCTAAACGATTTAGAAGATGAATATCATTTTATACTTAAATGTCCGTTTTATTTAGAGGAAAGAACCAAATATATATCATCATACTTCTCAGTTAGACCAAGTATGCACAAATTTTTGACACTTCTGAATAGTAATAATAAAGGAACGCTTAGGAAGTTAGCTATTTACTGTTTAATATGCTTTAAAAAAAGAGATAATTTTATTTTTACCTGACTCAACGTCTATTTTCTCATTTGAGTATATTTTATAATGAACTGAATGCATATATTGTGTTGCCTGTTACTACTGTTTTCGGTACACATGTTGTTTATATGTCACAATAAGAGCAGTGTTTATATTAACACAAAACACTCTCACACATACTTGTTTTCACCTATCGGATAATTAGTTAACATTTTGGTAAACTTGTATTGTATAATACAAATCTGTTATTAGTTATTTGTGCTTTGATTATTTATATATTGATTTCGAACAATTTTCACGCATGCATGTATTATTCTGAATCATCACGATGAGCTGTTATATGCTTAAGTGAAATAAAATATTTGTTCTGTTCTGTTCTGTTCTGTTCTGTATTTAAGAATATTACATTTTCTTCAAGTGGAATATTAAATGTTTGCATAGGTGGAAAAAAAATAGATTAACCTTCAATATATGTAAACAATTGTTACAACCTAACTAAAGACAGCATAAACAAATGTTATGGATAATGTAAAAAAAAAATAATTATGCAATTGTTTAAAATATAAAAAAACAACGATAGTAGGAAAATGTAGTGTTTTAGAGCAATGGAAATTCAATAAAAAAATGAAATGCTCACGACACATAAGATCCATGAATTGCTGTAAAATTGTACATATGAGCAATGTTATTCATGCCTGTAGAGTGTGTCAAAACAATGAGGATCAAACGCAATATTGACAAAGAAAAAATTAATCCAAAAGAATGTGATGTATCAAGTAATTCAACATGTATCTCCATAGAAGAAATAAAAATTTGTAAACCACATACACCAGAAAAAAATGAAACAAATTCTTGTAGAGCAGTCAAGAAATATAAGTAGACATCCAAATGGCAGACGCTGGTCGAAAGATTTTATTACAACATGTCTTAAAATATTTAATAGAAGCCCAAAGGCATATGAAATTCTTGAAAAAAAGTAAATTGATGATCTTACATTCAAAATCAGCTCTAATATTGTATAAATTTCCAATTAAACAAGAGCCAGGATTTTATGACGAATGTTTTAGATGGATGTATGAAGAAGCATTAAAGAATGGAATGGATGAAGAACAATGTGTAGGGGGTTTAATTTTTGATGAAATGAGCATCCAAACCGGCATTTATTTTTAAAATAACGCGAGGGGAAACTGGAAATAACTGGTTTTACAGATTTTGGACATGAAGGGGATATGTGCAATCAACTTAGAAATGGGAACACATATATTGCAATTTTTATGTTTGGGTTTAAATGGCTTTAGATTCCCATTTGCTTACTTTGTAACTAAAGAAATTCAGGCTTTGGAATTGTATGGCTTGTTCCGGAAAGCAATCAGATTGTTGTACACGTATGGTTTTAAGGTGTTGTATATATGCATGGATGAAGCACAGGCGAATAGAATCTTTTTGCATATATGTCTTGGTGACAATCCAAAAAGCTTTGTCTCATCAAATCCATGTTACAATTTCCCAATAGTGTTTATTTTGGATATTTCACATGTATTGAAAAAAATAGAAACAACATATTAAAAAGTGGAATTTCAAAAGGATGCAAAAGAGTTCTAACCCTACCAAATAAACTTGAAATGTTTACTGACTATTATGCTTGGGACCAACACAATGCCTTACAATTGCATTGGAAACGTACATCTGAACACTTTCATATAGATAGCCAATTAAAAATTAGAAATTCTTTAGCAGAAGATCTACTTTCATCTGAAATGTGCCATTGTTTTAAATTGTATAAAAATGCTTTAGGTGATAAGGGAAAACTTCTTGATGGTGTAAAAGAATTACTTGAACAGACTTTCAAAATGGTAGAATTTTTTAGAGACAAACGACCAATTGCAGATAAAAGGGATAATCGAATAATACAAATAAAAGAAGTAGATGTTTGGTTTTTGCAATGGGACAATAACATATTAAATGACACTGACATTGCACAAAAATAAAAAATATAAATGTTTGATGTCAAAGCAATGTATGGAAGACATGCATTCCTGTTTACAAGGATTTATTGCATTGACTGATAATGTGTTTTGTTTAAAAACAAGCATTCCAATCACACCAGTCTTGATAAATTCAGATGTTATTGAAAATGTATTTTACCAACAACTTGCAACTTACAATGGTGCAAATGCAAATCCATCTGCATACCAATATAACAAATCTATTAACAGCATTTTATTGGTTGAACTAAAAATTTCAAAAAGGCCAATGCTGCTTGAATTCTGAACCAGCAACATTATTTAATATAAGAATGCCAAGTCATAAGAAGAAAAGTCGAACAACGTGTGCCAACCAGTCATCATAACAGGCATTAAAATCTTCGCATTAATGAAGGTAATATTATTTTAAATGTGTAGTATGTGAAGCTCCTATTGCACATCACAATAGAAAATTAATAATTACCTGCGTCACTATAAGTTGGTATATTTGGCGGTTGTTGATATCCATACGTTTGTTCTGTATCTTGCTCATTACATTCCATACTGATATATATGTACAACATATTTTTATGAAATTAATGAATGAACAAACTTAATGTATGTTTAAAATAAATGCTACATATATAAATGATTTATTATTTCATAAATACTTAGCATTTTGTACTATTTTAAACATATAACATTTGAATAAATAAAAATTAAGTAATGATGTAAAGTGTATTATTTTATCTTTGATATTTGTATATAAATATATATGATTTATTCAAAGCACTGTAAACCTTTTTTCAATGTATATTTCAATTGTAAATTTATAAATTTTCCTATTGTATGACCTCCCTGTTATATTACCTCAATGTTTACGTCTTCCTACAGCATGACATATTATCATGTACTTCCAACACTGTATAATTCATGATGTCTATTACTTGTTTTGTAGGTTTAATCAAGTACCGCGGATGAAAACTGACCACACGCAGCCCTTCTCAACTTGTAACTCGTGAAATGGCAACGCTTAATTGGCCAGGTTGAAGTATACCGCGACAGTCAATTTCAACACTGAAATACATTATATGACATTACTATTTTAAAAATGTCAACAAATTATTTAAATTATAATGTGTAGGTATTTTCACATGATAGTTACGAATCACGTTGTGCAATAGAATTAATTATTTGCAATTTTAAGTTATTCTGATGTAATATAAACTCATGAACCATAATTAATGTACAATCCCGTCAATGAACCTGATTATGAATTGTGTATATATATATATATATATATATATATATATATATATTTATTTATTTATTTCAACAATAGTATTAAATTAAAATGACATGTCATAAATTGAATTATGTGTATATCCATGTCATAATTATAAATTTCTTATCTTTTTGTAATTATAATGACTCATGTGGAAACATAAATTTCAAATATATAATTATAAAAACATGTTGAACTTGTTCTATATTGTTTTTATAAATAAATGATGAATACCTGTGAATACAAGTTTTTGTATAACCATTGTGATGAACACTGAGGGAAACTCAACCACAACTTTTTCTGCAGTAATGGCACGCACATTGCCGGTTACTCCATTCACAAGTTTTTCATTCAAGGTGTGAATAATCTGAACTGGACATGCATTTTTTAACCACAACATTTTTGGTGCAGCAATTCTGTCAAAGTCTTGTTTAAGAAGATAATCTTTTATTGTAGTGACATGTGTTTACGTACAAGGTGTTGACAGACATATATACAATGCATAACAGAACACCCGGCCTAATAGGCCTATAAGTCACCTTAACGGCAGTGTAACATATAAAGTGATCATTATTATACAAATGGACAATAAAATATTTGAGCAACATGCTAAGTTCAATGAATAAATTAGAAATAATAAATTCAGGTTTATCCAAGTTAGATCAATATAAGAATAATTTCAGTAGTACTAAAATTATCCAATTAAGAAGGCATATTTCTGAATAATATGTAATACGTAGATGGTACTTAAAAGTTCATTTACAATATTATATTATTTTAAAGTTTAAAATGACACAACTGCATACAACGTATATTTTTACAAATATAACCTACTGCTTCTGATATAAAACGCATTAACAACAAATTTCGCACACTTTCTTGGATGACGCTTAACCAACACAATTAATTTATCTTTATTTGATTGACATGTAGTATATTCTTCAGAGATCAAAATATTCCCAAATATAATTGATCTTGTGTTTTCATAAAGAGCACATTCAACAAGAAAATGAGTTTCATCTTCGACCAGTCCACTATGACACAACCTACACCGTCTTTGCTCGGGGGCTTCGCCCACATAGCTTCCGGTCTCGACCCTAAGTGGCAGAATTCCGGTTCTGAATTGTGCAAATAAAGCGCGTTCATTTCTTTTTAAGTTCAGTGTAAGGTATTCTTCACAAACAAATTCAGTTTTGAAGGTTCTATATGTTCTTAACTTTGAAACATGTTCATAGTCTCTAGACCAAATTATTGAGTAAAACTGAGTCATGTTTTCTTTAGCTAAATCCATTGGAATGGGACGTTTACGGTTATAATAATCCGTAAGGTTAAGACTAGCCACTACCGTCTTAAAATCACTGCACCAGTTATTGTTATTTGATGAACTGTAGTCCCTATCAAATGCTCGTTTGGTTAATCTATTTTCGTCAAGTTTTACAAGTCTGTTCCAAAACCTGATCATTGCAAGCCATCTACGGTAAGTGCTCGGTAACCATCCAATTTCACCCAGTAGCGCTAATATAGGCGTAAATCTATGTACACCTAAAAAGTACCGTATTGCCCGGTGGTGAACATTTTCTGCTGATTGAAAGTGTTTAAATCCCCAAATGGATGCACAGTAATCCGATATAGGTATCACACAAGAATTGTATAGCTATTCATAGGTTTTAAGTCCAGCTTGCTTCATATTATGAATTTTATTTATAATAGACCCGAGAGCTCTCCCGGCACTTTTTGCAAGCATTTCACAATGAAAACTATAATCACGCTTTTCGTGCATTACTACGCCCAGATACTTATATTTGTCTACAATTTTAAGCACATTTAATCCAATTTTAAATTCGGTATCTGTTCGTTGTGTGCGCCCCTTTCTAAAATGCACGACTTTAGATTTTTCTGTATTGATGAGTACCCTCCATCGTTTACACCAGTCATGCATTTGGTTAAGCATAATCTGAAGATCGGCCTCCGAGTTGGCGATAAGGACTATATCATCGGCGTATAGTAACATGGATACTGAAGTTTCATTGATAATGACCACGAGGTCAAGGTTGTTGATTTCCGCAACTAGGTCATTGACGAAGACAGAGAATAGCGTCGGCGATAAGTTGTCTCATTGTTTCACGCCCTTGTCACACTGGAACCACTCTGTTAAACGACCATTAACCCGCACGCACGATACTGTTTGACTATATATACTTTTTATAGAGTTATAAAGCTTTCCGTCAACTCCGTTTAGCAAAATTTAAACATAAGCATTTCTCGGTCGATAAAATCAAAACATTTGCGCAGGTCTATAAATGCAGAGAATACAGAGTTATTGTCCCTTACAATACTGTCTAATGTGAACACGTGATCCTCGAATGAGTGGCCGCTTCTGAGTCCGTTTTGCTCTTCGGCAAGAATATTGTTATCGTCTAGATAATGTGTGAGCCTCTTATTAATAAGGGAACTGTATAGTTTACTGACACAGGACAATAAGCTTACACCTCTATAGTTCATTGGTAGACGAGCATCAGTGGTCGAGTCTTTTAAGATTGGACATATAATAGATTTCCGCCACACAGTAGGTATAATGCTGGTATCCATGATTAATTGGAAGAGTAGCTGTAGCACAACAATAATTTCAGGGAATTTCAGAACATCGTAGGGTATCTGATCGACTTCACAAGCTGACCTTGACTTTGCCGCCATAACGATGTTTGTAATTTCATCTATTGTTATGTTACAGTTTAACTGTTCATTTTGTGTATATAACGGATCTAACAGATTTAGTTCCAGTAACTGTTTATGCACTTTGTTACGATCGAAAAATTCTTCGTCGAATTCATTATTATCGGTGGTTTGGTATAAGTTCGCAAAATCCGCCCTCCAGCGCTCAAACACCGAACCTTCATCCCGACATACACGCCCGTTACTGTCTATTATTTCAATGGGAACATCTTTATTTTTCCTTGGCCCAAGTTTATTTATTTTATTCCAAAAGTCTCTTGGATTGTTTGTGGGCATGTCTTCAATGTCGAGAGCAATTGCTTCGCGGTACTGCCGTTCCGCTTTTCTCAGTTCCTTGTCAAACAGATTTCTCGCGGTTATATACTCCCTTCTCTTCGCAATTTTAATCGAACGAGCCCCATTGCACTTGGTATAAAGTTTTTCTTTGGCACATAAGTCACTCCATAGTTCTGACAGGCGTTCATTCCAAAAAGGCTTTTTGTGTTTATATCTTTTCTTGACGTGTTTCGAATCACAGAATTTCGGAACAGAGTTGTTCATTTCAGTACTGATACATGAGCATAGCTTCTCGTAAATAAAATCCACATGATATTGCGTTTCTCTGCACCTTTCAATACTTAAGATGATATCTAGCAACGCCAGACGTGATAACTCACTTGTCATGAAGTCGACGGGAATCCGTAGCAGATTATAGCGGAGACCGTTAATCCGTTCATGTTTGTCGTTAGTTTGGCCTACATATTCACCACTCAGTATGTTAAATTCCGTGATAAGTATGTTATGGTCTGGCAACCTTGATCTTTCGCCCAGTAATCCGTGAAGTCCGTGCGCGTCAACAATAGACTGTACCGTGACTACTTCAAAGGTCTTAAATAGGTGAAAATTGTCTTGCGGAATGCACAAAGAATCCACTGTAGCTCGTCTCTTGCGAGAAACTGATGTGTAATTGTCCTTGCTTGTATCAAATCTGCCATTGAGGACACAGAACCGTGTATCATTTAAAAATTCGATAAATGCATGTCCATGTTGAATTATAGTTTTGTCAAGCACATTTCTTTGAGGGATACAATCGGTTTCACTTAATATATCCGATAACGACCCAATTCTCGAATTCAAATCGGCCGCAATGATAATTGTGTCACTTTCACTTTAAATATAGATTTGGGCCAGCAAATGGGAAAAAAAGCCTTGGGCGTCGCGACCACGAGTCGAGTTTTCTGGAGGTAGGTAACATGAAAACACTGTTAAATCATAGTTATTTTGTTTATGTGTAAATTGCACGACTAATATTCCATCGTAAGATTTATCCACAACGTTTATATCGTGTTCCGTTATAATCCAGTTTTTAACCAAAAGGCCAACGCCCCCTGACGGTTTCGGTGCGTTTCTATGAATGTTAACTCTGTTGAAACCAAACCAAGTATATCCGTTTATATCTATCACATTTTGTTCGCCTAAATGAGTTTCTGACAGCGAAATAATATCCGAATCAAGTGCGAAATGAATTTGTTCTCTGAGTTTACAGTTTTCACGTGTCCAGCAACAAATATTTAAGTGAGACACTTTAATTGACCTGTAAGACCGGGACGCTTCCTTATCTGAACTATGTGCTATTTCCATGTTATCCTGGTGTCGTGCACGCTGAATGATACGGCCGCTCGCATTAACTCGGAACTCTTTCCCTTGCGGAAGCTGGCGAAGCACTGCTTTCGCGTTCATTTCTACGAGTCTTTCAATGTGAGACTTGCAGCTTTTCAAGTAAATGTTTTTATACGCCTCGAGGTCTTTCAGTACCATTTTGTTTCTTAAGACTAAGATTTTTTCATCTAAGTTCTGGAAGGCGATCTTTACTAGAGCGGGACGATTCGTGAATCTAGTTGGCATTCTTATAGCTCCTGTGACCAATACATTATTGGAGACATCAGCGCCCATTGCCTCAATAAGATCTTGTGCTATTGTTAACAGATTTTCACCTTCATTTTACAGTATCCCACTGGCTGTAATCGTTAGATTCGGGTCATTCAATGTATTGATATTTTTTCGTTGACCGTAATCGGTATCATGTGACGTGGATGTACCGTAACGTTGATCCGTCGTGTTTTCAAGTGTATCCATGCGTAAATGTAAAGACTGAATAGTAGTCACGACCTGATCAAGGCGGGAACTATCCCGCGCCATATCCACCGATAATTCGTCCCGTAAGGCCCGTATTCGTGTATCAATTGTCTCTTTCATTTCTGAGCGTAGTTTATCGAACTTTGAGTCAATCGATCTCCTCATTGAATCATGGTTCTTTTTTATGTCAACGACAGTTTTCATAATAATTTTCAGTTTATCACTATCAGAACCGTTCCACATATGGCTATTACTCTCAGTGCCCGATACACGAGTGGTGGGCGATGGTTCATGTGACGTCATAGCTTGACCAGTTTTAGGTGACTTCTTATTTCCGTTCATATCAGAAAATGCGATATTTTCTACATTTACACAAGTCTGTACATTGCACGTGTCAATAAAAGTTTCTATAGAGTTTTCACCCGAGTCACTCTCATATAATACTGCAAATGAGTTGCCAACAAGATCACTTACATCATGTAAATCCGAGGTTTTCGCCCCTGACGGGCCTCTTGTCTTTGTCTGCTTTGTCTGCTTTTTAGGGTTCAAATTCAAATCAGATTCACTTCCACTATTGCCTCTACAGTTACTATGATTCCTTTTCATGATGTATATTCCATAATATTACACTTTATGCACTTTGTATCCAGTTTTTTATGTCAATTTAATCCATTATACACACGTTTTTACCAATATTTATCAGAGCTTAAAATTTGAACGTCCATTTTGTTTTGTTTATGTCCACGATCTTTGGATGAAAACTCAAACAATTCCCCAGGATGTTTCTGAAGTACAGTTCTATTATAGTCGTCTACTAAGGCGTTTGTGGCGAAAAGCTTGGTGCTTTGTGCTGATCTGCTGACAGTTAGAGGCCTTGATAATGACTTCATACATTAATTAACTTCATCACTGAAATGTCCGTGAAAAATATTTTTTACTGTATTAGCCAGTAAGAGTTCGGCTGCTTTTGTTCGCATATTTTGTTCCAATATTATTTTGTGTTTGAAAATATCTTTGACAAAAATGCAGTTAAAACAATATGACCCAGTGTCACTGTATCGAAGATGGACCACGGTTGGGAGATGATAGAAGTCCCCACACAAAATAATTTGAATACCACCAAATGGTTAATTGTTTTTTTTATTTTGCAAACATTGTATATGCTGTCAATAGTCCTTTTACTTATCATTGAACATTCATCTATGATAACACAATCCGTTTTTTTTTCAAATTTTCAGCAACGCTCTGATATCTGGGATTGAAGCGGACACTATTTTCAATGTATTCGGGATCATGTCGACCATCTAGAATACCGAAGAACTTGTGAACAGTGTTGACACCATATTGCCCTTCTCTACCTGAAACTAAAGATTGTTAAAATACACATATAATGATGCATCAATTACAAATGCAAAATGCTATGATAGTCATAACAAATGTACATGTATTACTTTAAATATCTATCTATCGATCTATGTATACTGCCAAACGCCATTCGAGCATTAGAGGCAGATATGGCCGTTATCGAGACCGTTTCCTGGGATGAACCAGTACTTGGTGTCTATTTAGGGGATAATGAGAACGCTCCTCGAGTATGGAGCGAACCCACGAACTCCTGATCCCTAGGCGGACACCCCATCTACTACACCACCGCTATCTGTATATGGTTCGAGTTCATTTAAATAAGCGCTTTAATTATGCTAGTTGATGCAATATAATTTCTAGAACAATAATAATAGTTATGTCTATATATGATAGATATATCATGTATATTAATGATTCTTAGTTTATAGTAGGAAATATACAGTTATTGTCAGCAACATTGATAGAATATCAAACGAAATGTAATGAGGTAAAGAACAAAATAAAAAATGCGATCATACAAATATGGTACACTTTTACAAAGAAATAGAGTAAATAAAGTGAATATTACCGTAAACTACACAGGCTATCCCGGTGGAACATGTGACTTGAACACATAGCCCTTTGGAGTGTAATACATTTGCAATATTGGAGACAACATACAATTTCCCTGTGCCAGCGGATCCCAAACTCAATAAATTGTGACCGTGTGATGCTAAACTAACAGCTTGTAATTGCTGTGAATTCATTTTAATGGAGAATGAATATATAAAATATGTTCCGTATTACTAATGAATAAAAGATTAAACAACTAATATCGATATTTCCTTATTTTCGTTCTTTAAAGCGACTGTCAACCACGACGAAAAGAAAAGAAAAGTTGTAAAATACCGTATATTTTACAATAATTTGTTTATATTATTTTTGTTCAACTCGTGATTTGTACTATTTCTGGGCGTGTGAATTTTTAAACCAGGCTACAAGTCATTAATTAGTTAGTTGTATAAAATACCGGGAACCATGACACGATTTCATCGGACCAATCACATGTTGTTTTACAAACGGTACTGAACATATATCCGAAGCATTCCAAAGTGTTATGGCTGATAAGAATTCACAATCATCGTAAATGTAAAAATAGTTTTAACCTTTATTTGTGCAATCAATAGTTATTTAAATTATACAATTATTGGTTATTGTACAAGTGGTAATTAATTAGATAATTTATATGCCACCAAAAAGAGGAATTTGTTCAAAAACTCATCATCAGGGTGTGCACACTTTTGTCCGAGTAAGAAAATGTGCTTATTTTAATGAAACTTGCTTTGTTTTATGTATTTGCATCGAGTGCATACAAGTAACGGTTATGTGTTTTAGCAGATAAATGTGTTGTCTATCGATATTCAGTGTCATATTTGCGGTGATTGCATTTGTTTGCGAAATATTGGCTATTATTTAGACAAGGGTGTTAATTAAATTTTTTGATAGTTGTATCCCTTGTATATATGTATAGTGTATATACCAATTTTTAATGTCTCTGCGAAAACCTCTTATGTTAGAAAAATCTGCACCTATTCAGCTATATCCTAAACATTTAAGTTTTTTTTTATAAAACCGAGTTCACAGAACTGAGAAAACTAGAGTATAACACGTATACTCGTTAATGTCCGGAACAAATGCCCCTTTATATCTCAAGTCATCCGTCTGCTCTAATAAAACACACTGAAACACAAGAAACATAATATTAACCTTTAAACAAACAGAACAGAAATAAATAAAACGATTTTAAATACATCCAAGCTCTACCCTGCTTGCCTGTAGAATGACCAAACCTACAATTATTTTCACGAGGAATCTTGATTTCCGAACCATTGAACATACACCACCTTAAAAACTTATATAACCAGTTTATTCAATCACACAACGATAACAAATACATCTACCTCGGCTAAATGTGCATTTTAACATGAACAAAGAACTTTCATGAACAGTATACAAACCTTGTCTGGATAACACATTGCACACATACAGTCAAACAGAAACCCGAGAACTTCGCACATCGGATTTTTAATCAAGCACTATGAATTCTATCGTCGGATACCCACGTTCGACCCATTCCGTTACTCTCCATTTATCGACCGTGGGACATAACGAGCTCTTTCCACCGTTTTAGGGTGTGTCAAATCCAGTAATTTCATTCGATCCCTCACGATTTTATGAGGATATTTTTTACCAATGATACAACTCGTACTATAGAGACTTTGGGTTTGTTGTCGAAATTGCGTCGTCTGTAGAAATGGAATTTCGTCATGCATGCGTATACTTTAAAATTGAGAATTTAAAGACTTTCAAAAAAAAAGTATCTCCGGTCTCTTACATTGGCGCGATGTCTTTTTAAGCACTCGGACAGGTGGATGGAAAAGCTTGGTGTATCAAATCGCAATTATACAGGCAAAACATTGACACCTCAAAAGCAAAATTCTTTTTGTAAACTGCGATTTTGTTGGTCAACTGAAAGGTTACAGTTAAGGTCAAAACGGCGTGTATTGCTTATATTATCCCACGGCTTATGCTGGAGAGTAAAGGAATGAACTAGTCGTGGGTATCCGATGATGTATGAATTCGTGTTATAAAGGATAGGCAATGTGTTATGTCGACTATACACATGTTCACAATTCTATAACGCAAAAATTAAATCAAAGTACTGACAGTACTGGTGTGACGATGCTTTTGAGAGGATGGATATAAAAGCATCAAGTTAAGTTTATCTACATCACCACAAACACCACAATTGTGTATGTTGGTACGAAACATAAAATTGGTACACAAATTTTGCGAAAAAAAATGGGTATGAAATCAAATTTGGGTACGAAAAAAAAATTTGGGAACAAAAAATCGGGGCCCAAAAGAAATTGGGTACGAACAAAAAATTGGGAATGAAAAAAAAATTGACCATAGGCTTTGCCAATGACCTTTATAGTATGGGTAGCTTTGATATTATTTATTGCTATCATGTAACTGCATGATTGTGTATATAATACAATACACAAAGCATAAATAATGATATAAATATACTGATTGAGCATATAATAATCTGAGAACAATAGCCAGGTCAAATAAGACTTAAAATACAATTTTGTGTCCTGATTTCATGAAGAAATGACCATGCATGTCCTAGATTTCAAATTCAAGGTCCTGGTGTGACACATTGGTAGCATCACCGTTAAACTGTTACCAGGCTTATGAATTTAGTTTTTATTGAACTATCTAAGGAAATCTTAATCAGGCACTGATTTTTCTTGTGTTAATACAGTCATAGATCAGTTGTGGCCTCTGGGTAATGACCAATTTTTGCTTACTTGTCACACCCTTAAAACTTTCCACACGTCTATAACAGCAAATCTGGATTTAGGTGATCTTCAATAGTACATTTAAACTAAAGCTCTGTTACAAGAGTGCTGGTAAAGTCCAGTCACATATTTAAATCTAGGTCATGTCAAAATCAAAGTGTCAAAGACAAATGAAAGATGCGTTCATTAATAATTGTCCAGTTGTTTACTACTGCTGGAAGTTTTTATATAATATGACTGATGAACATCATGTGAGAGAAAATTCACATTATCATTTTATATCAGGTTTAGCAGCCTTTTAGATAACAATGCTAATTTTCAATGTCGCTTCTGGGGATCAAACCCGTAGGGCTTTTAGGAAGATTCTGAAATTTTCGATCCCTCGAGAGCAACCAAACCAAAAATTAAGTCAAATATTGCCGACTCGGTTTTTTGAGTCGGTTCATGAGGGATAATGGAGCTTGATTGGTCATTGTCGGCTCTGGTACTGTACCCCGGGTACTCTTAAGTATACTTACATCTACCCTGGGTACTCTAAGTATACTTACATGTACCACAGGTTCGGTAAATAAACGTAATTGTACTCGGTCCATAGTAGACTGTACCCGAGTTGTATTCGCGCCCAAAATCCGAAGTCGCAAAACGCGCAACCGATTATCTTAAACACACTTCTCTTCAAAAAACACTGCATCAACATGCTTTTTGAGTATGTGTTCCGATAATATAGAGGCCATTCTACAGAAAATTGACATAAATGTGTATATATAATTATTACAAAAAAATAGTCGACAACGACTGATTTAGGGTTAAATTTCCCGGGTACATTTTAGTATATTTACCGTACCCGGGATACATGTAAATATACTTAAGAGTACCCGGGGTACATGTACGTAGTACCCGAGCCGACAATGAACAATCGAGCGATACTGGAAGGTGCAACATCTCTCACGCCCCCTAGCATCGCCTTTAGCAGTATTCAATTCTCAACAGGAAAGTGCTGGCGTCATTGATCCCGAGGGATAAGAAAAACAATTGATTAATGTTCGAAATAAATAATTTGATTAATGACAATTCTATTATTTGAGCCAGGTCACAGGAAAAGTGCAGTCAAAGCAGTATCCAATTAAATTATTTGTTATTGTCAGAAAAACGCTTTAAAGCAAACAGCTTTCAAGCGACTGCAGGCTGATCTAAATCCAAACTGGCCACAATCGCCTTAATGTTTCTTTTACTGTGACACAGTTCATTTAACTTTAAAATGATAAAAAGTACTTACACTAAGAAAGTCAGAGTACAAACCAGTAAAGAGTTTGAAATCAATGTTGAATTTCAGGACAGCTTGGTGATCTGCAAATCCCCGATGAAATGTTGATATCGGGTATCATAGTCATTCAATAAGTCGCAAAATGCTCGAATACAATTTATAAAGCACAATGTTACTTATATTGATAACTAAAATACCAGTATGTTAGTTTTTCCGTGTCAAGCTGTTACGATCCAGAAAGTCCTTCATTCACATCGAGTATATATCCTTCGAATTCCAACTATTGTTGTCATAAGCGGAGATTTAGTGAATAAATAATTCATATATCCTAAATGACAGCTTCTAAATAGCGAAACAAGCCAACTTATGCAGTAAGAAAGTTTTGAATCGAGGCTCTCATGGGGGCGGCCATTGTTGAATGTTGAAACACGAACGACAACTCTGCTAGGAGAATGTTATCAATGACGAGCAATCTCCTACGCAGTGGCGAATGCAAAAGGGAACTGAAAAATCGAGTAATCTCAATCGGACTGGCTCGGTCTTTTACATAGGTCGCTATTGTGAATACAATTTTGATGGTTATCATACCTTGGACGATTTCGGACTAGAAACTGTGAACTAATTGTTTCTGTAAAAAAAAAAATCTTCTGTCTGCTTCTGCTCAAGCGCTCAATATATGTTTCCTTTCTTTACTGAGTAAAATCATTTTACCCCAACGTCTACAGATATGGCATATGTATTGTTTACATAGTACATGTACAATAACTTAAAGCTGTTCTGTATAAACGTGGATGTAACGAAAATTGTAGCCTTTTCCGATTCTATCCACCGCTAACGCATTCTGTCTATCACTTCTATTTTCTATTGTATCAAATCATGTTGGTGTTTCAAAAGATATTTCTCGTTACACAAATTTACAAAACATTGTCTTAAGACAAGTGTATGCATTTTCATAGTATTGTGCTTATTTATTTTTTAAATAGACCAAAAGTAAATGTCAGTTTTTCTATCGCCGAATCATACGGGCAGGTAAGGGGCTAAACTTTGTTTTCGTTAACAATGTTTCACGGTTTTCCACTTCAACAAGAATTTGTAGAAACAAACATTTATATGTCTTTTAATTGTTAAATATTCTATTTTTGAATAAGTTCTGTAAATAAAAATTTAGTTCAGCGTTTTTTCTCGAATGTAGCGACAATAATTGCAAAGTGTATACTTTATTTAGTGAATATGATCAACCACAGATGCCGAAAAAAGAAACAAACTTTAGGGTCGCCACAAAATATAGGGATCGGTCGGGTTTGGGTAAACAAACAACATTTTCTTCTAAACCTTCTCTAAGTTGTGTATCACATGACGGCAATTTGTTTTAACTGTAGCACTATGTTTGCTTTCATATCGTGTTGAGTGCAATCATCATGTTTTGATCACATAAAGAAATCATCCATATATAAACAGAATGCGATTCACAAGTGTAAAAAAGTGTATACCAGCGGTGAACAAGTTTGTTCTTCTTTCTTAAAAACGTGTAGGTATTCCAATGATGTTATGTGAATGAACTTTTCTTATTCGTGCAAGTTGTTGTATTTGTTTTGGACGTTTGTTTTATGTGTACGTTGTCTCTTAACAAATTCATACCAACAAAACAAAAACAATACATTTCTTCGAAGAAAAGTGTTATTCCCAAGATATTCTGTAAATGGACTATTCTTAATAAACCAAGCCGTGCATTATTTGATAGTATTTTACTTTTTTTAAAAAGCTTTGAAATATTGTGGAAACCAATCTTAGATTTTTATTTTTTTAGTTTGTCAACATAAATTGATAACAACACCATAATACCACCAACATTTTTATACCGTTATGCTTAACACCAATAAATAGGCAAACATAAGTGTAACCTTGTTTTAAAAAGGAAAATTAATCAACATATTTGTATAGCAAACAACACTCCTGTAAATATGCAAATCGAATAAAATCCCGTATACAAACACTTTATTTTCAAATATCAAGCGCGCGTTGTCTCCGAATGTTGTATTGGTGAAATACAATACTGAATTGTTGAATTATAAAATATTCTTCAGGTCACAGCATTCTGAAGGCTACTATTACGATTGAGTTTGAGAAAGCTTTTAATACCATATCTTGTAAATGCATTAAAAAACAAATCTGTGCAATTTAATGAGTTGCCTGCTGACAATTTCTCAATAAGCGTCGGTTGAAGGCAATGAGACCCTATATATCTATTATTGTATGCGAAGATATTATAGAAATCATGATAAATTAATTTTAACACATATGAATATCTATAAATGGTAAAAATAACAACATATCGTAGTTGTGTGATTACACGCAACAACTGTTATAGTGCTCCGGAAAAATCACTA
Source organism: Dreissena polymorpha (assembly GCF_020536995.1). Lineage (NCBI taxonomy): Eukaryota > Metazoa > Mollusca > Bivalvia > Myida > Dreissenidae > Dreissena > Dreissena polymorpha. The sequence goes on from NC_068358.1 coordinate 90,870,114, forward strand.
CGTAACAAAAATATTATGAATATGGTTATTAGAATACAGCTCTCGTTATAAAGAATCCAATTCAAACTAACATGGGGTTTGAAAGATTTAAACTGTTGGGCATGTTTTATGTTGATCTTCCATAAATGATCGAGCTCAATAGTCCGCAAAATAAACTTAGGATCAACATATGATGATATAATGGAATGAAAGACAACTAAAACCACTTTAACGAATTATTATTATCATTGAGTTACTAATGTATTCTATTTTTAATAATTGTATGTTTACTATCCTTCACTTACAATTGAAATCCTGTTTGGTCTTCAACCCTCTTCGGGTCACGAGTAAAAATTCTTGTGCAGAAATACGATAAGGGATGTCTTAACACGGCTAATGTACTTGCACATTCAAATAAATTGAATACATAATATCTAAAACAATTATACACACGTACTTTCCTGTAACAAAGATAAAAGATTAGCCGATATACCACTGAGTTTAAGCTCAAGAATTAGCCCATTGTGCCATACTCTATCAAAAGCCTTAGAAATGTCACCGAATACCGCTCTAACCTCTTTGCTTTCATCGATGATGTTACAAAAAGAGTGATAATTGGTTGACAGTGGAATCTTTAGGTATAAAACCTGACTGAAATGGAGTTATAAAGTCAGACGCCCTTAAATGGTTAAAGATGTACTTGTAAAGAATTCTTTCAAAACATGTTCTTACAACGCTTAGAAGTGATATTGTAGTATGTATATGTTTGTTAGAGATTTAACAAAGCTTGATAGTAACGTAACTGTTTTTGTATATTTAGCTGTCTTACGGCAATTTGTACAAAAAACAAATCAATTTTGTAAAATACATATCAGTTATAGATCATAAATATAACAATAACAGTAGCATTAGCCCTTTCTTGCTACCTAGACAAAAAGAAGATATGGGCAGCTCAAAGGCTCTGGTCACGGTACAATATTTAATTAAAATTATAATCTGACGCGTATCTGTCTGAACGAACAAACACAACTTCATAAATTAAAGTGACATCGTTAGATGTGATTGTCCAGCATTTCTAAACTCTTGACTTACGTCAAATGAAATAAAAAATATAATTGGCCCTAACGTCATTTAATACGCTTTATGAAAATATGCAGCGTTTAAATTAGCTATTATTCATTATAATTTATTATTTGTGTAGAATACTTTACTGACAAGGCACGCTACGGTAATTTAACTTTCACTGAAAATAAAATATTGCCAGTTGATATTTACTTATCTGTTTGGATATACTACGAATCCGAATTCACAGTATACTCTTCAGATTAACATCAATCATAAAATGCATGTTACTGATTCGTGTTTATTTAGTCGGTTCTATGATTACTTACGAACACGATTTGCTTAGACAGTCCAAAACGTTCAGATGTATTTGTAGTCTTGATAAGCTAGTTGACTTTAAACATAGTCGGCTTATTGTAATAGTATTAGAATAGTAATGCGATACTAAAGAAGTTTAAATACTTGGTGATTGTACAATTTGGGTTCCAAGTTGTGTTTTAACATGAAATATATTTTATAAAACACACCTATGTTTATTTTTTAGACTGACGACTTTTTTAACTTTAGTCAATCTTGTATCTAAATAATCAATACTTATAATTTGACATTGAATTTTCAATAAATTCATTTCATGAAAAATCCAATTAAATTTACAGTGTTTAAATCAAGAGCGTAATATTTAAAGCCAATACGGAGCTCTTATTAGAACATTTGGGAAGTGCAAATCATATCGCCAAACATTTACGAGCTTGTCTGATGACGTGACCACCAGACTGTTGATTTCAGCATGAAATGGAAAGACGATGTGTTTTGAAGCACAATCGGATTAACATGTGATATATTCTTTTTAGTTTAGATGGATTATAATGCCATATTTTTGTTAAAAATGCGAATATATGACTTAAATGAAATCGGTGAAATTGCATTTCTAATGTATGTTATATATGATTCAAATGTAACGGGTGTACTGAAATAACGGGATAGTTAAAGCGCATTGATGGTTGAAAATCACTGGCATTTAATCGTTAGTACAGCGTGTAAATATAGGTTAAATTGAAAGAGAATTAATTTGATGAATAATTCGTTTCTTTGTTAGATGATCGAAGAAAGTCTATCAACAGTACTACTTTTGTCGCTGTGATACTCAACATTATAAATCGGTTCGTATAGCATGCGTTTAAACGTCGGTTATGGTTATCCACACATACTCTTCTAAGGTAGGAACTGACTCAGACTGTTGGACTTCAAACAGAAAACAACAACTCTGATTCCCTCGTCCATGGCTGGGGTGAATCATAAGTCACAATAGCCACATGACGGTACGATCGATTTGACAGTAATCCTTCCCATTTTAAAGACCCCTTCGTCTACTTGCCAGGACAGTCACGACAAACTACTTTCTCCGGTTCAAATGGTATGGTCCATACCATCAACCACTCTACCACAACACACAAAATGATCACCTTCTAAAAGATGAGACATATTCAGACATAGCTGTTTATTGCATAGGCACCTTATTATATTTGAACAATTTATTAGTGTACCTTTACTACTTTACATAGGATAGAACAGAAGATCCTGGAACAGATTCCATAGTTGACCATCCGTGTAGTTCTTATTATTACATAGACCCCGAATTCGTCTCTATATACTTGATTTTAAAATAGGGAGGCTGTTATCTAGAAAAATCGTTCCAATATATTTTTAATATATTTGAAAGACCAATAATCGTTATCAGACTTTATATTCAATTAGCCCTAATTTGGTTCACTTTAATTCATAGAAAATGAGATAATAAGTTATACATATACATTTATTTCATTTAATTTTATTTAAAATGGACGTCAACGAAAATATGAGCATATTAAGAATACTTAGGTCTCTGACCTTTGTCTTAATTGTATAAGAATAACGGTAATACAAAGTTGAGTATTGTGCAAATGTACGGTAAGCCAGAAAAAATCTTTCAAATATAGCTCTTGAAGTGTTATTTCAACAACACGTAACAATTCGACATAAATTGCAATTTTATTTGCTATTATGTTCACATTAAACAATAATGTTATTGTGAAATAAATCTTGTTGCAAGTGGATTCCAGCAGGTTCAGAAATACTTAAATATATTTAATTTCTCCATGATAAATGTATAATGTTGCGTCGAGTCAAATTTGCATTTTCAGCAAAGCAAACGCTCGTGAGTGAAGTTTGGAAAAGTTAACATATTTAAGGACGTACGCGGTAGTTGTTGTTGCTTTGCGTCACTCATAGAATTTGATATAGATATCAATTCCGTTTTAATTTGAATATCCGATAAATGCTTTACCGCAATGTTAAGATTATAATTACGTTTTTAGAGAGATACATCGAACAAAATACAGAAAACACAAACGCATAACAACAACTGTACATTTTGTTAGGTATTACATACGGAAACAAATAACATTATATGTAATATTAAAACTAATAAAACATATGGGTGAAAGATAAGTTTAACATTCCTTTTCTTGGTAAAAATTGTTCATGTCATCATATTAAAGCGTTCTTAATCTTCATCGTAATGTATGCCTAAAATTCTCAAAGTTATAAACAAATAAAAGGCATATTAACAATGTAAATATTTATAACAATTAAAGCTGGATATTTGTTAATAAACATCCATACAACCAATTTATATATACGAAGTCTGTAAGGCGCAATATTATATTAAGCGTTTAATTTCATGTTTGTTTAATTCCAATATAAATACAAACTTGTGTCATATACGGCAAAATGTTTGCATATAAACTAAACGAGTGTATATGAGTGCAATGTTTTCATATTTATATTATAAAATTCCAATATACGTGTTCTTTAATATGCATATTGTGGTATATTTTTTAAACAACATAAAACTGTGTTTGTCGAACTGTAATGGTGTTCCGTTAGTGTCTCTCGATTTGTGATCACTCGATACGATGAAACTAAATCACGATGCGAAATTACTATTAAAATAACAACTCCACTCATTGTGTTTTCGTGCTAAAGCCCTTGTGTACCTAAGGGTTTGATTGTATTTTTTTCATGTGAATAAAATTCGTTTACATTTAAAGAGATTTTACTGTTAATGTTTTTTAAATAAAATATTTTGTTTTCAGCGAAAGAAGTCAAAAATACCTGCTTAAAATACATTAACATACATTAAATTATTTGAATTGTTTTTGTTTTCGTGGATTGTGGCATGTCTCTACACGAGACATCAGAATGCATGATCTTGCTACATTATTTTTTTTATTACGTATCGTGATTTCGCATTTTTTAAATCGAGTTCTTGTAACGATGTCGAAAATGCGACGCATTGAGTGGTACTAACAACACATCGTTATCTGGCATCTTTGTCAGGCATCCAATAAAATCCATCCTTAAATTTAACAACGGTCTAACTGACTAAATAACACAACGACAACGCCATCTTTTTATAGAATGGCCTCGATATGCAATTATTGAATATATATTTGGAATATGTTAACAACAAATAATTACACATATATAATAAGAAATTGTATAATATGTATTATTTCCATAAATGTTCGTTTTACATACAAATAATTCTAGAGCATTTACATGAGTAAATATACACATTTAAGATTTATGTTATATAAGTATGTATTATTTTCAACATGCATATATATGTTGAAACCTGGTGTCCATCGTTATATATATTTCGAAACGTTTAATGTTTGCAACGTTTGACACGCAATAATTATTGTTGTAATTGGAGCTTTATTGCGATGTCCGTTCAACTATCAGCCTTTTACAAGTCAATAGCATTATTTTATTTTCACATGTTTTGTATTGCTATTATAATCACTAATTAAACGCTGACAATGCTTTACAAAAAAAAATAAGTAGAAATGTGATCATCTGAAAGGCTGCAATGTCGCGATTTATAATTAAATCACTATTGGAGAGCTTGCAATGCTATACAAAACAAGTCGTCGGTTATAAAAATGTGGCGATCTAGGTTTTCACGAGACAGTACCATCGAGGCGTGTTTCGAACTGCTGGCGTAGCGGACGAGCGCGACTGTTTTGAACATCTTGTCAGAGTATTTGTGTTTGTTTCTAGAGATAATTGCGCACTCGAGTATGAACTTTTTGCGATTAGAATTATTGGTTTATTAAAATTCAAAGAACGTCTTTGAATGTGACTGAGTATGTACTCAAGTATGGTGCATATTTCATGGATACATTTGGCGTGTATGTGGACATTTGTTTCCGTAACAAGCGAGGTACAAGCGTCGGTTGAGCTGTTTGAATGTTACAACGACGCCAGCGCTAACATAACGATTGGTGTCGTCCTGGAGAGATCCGCCATTACTGATTTCCCGTTTTCCATAAATAAAACACATGGGCTCATAAGCATTGCTATAAATAGGACATGTCAGCTGATGAACGGGGTGGCAAACATGGTATGTGCGTGCTGCCTTTTATTTCATTTAATGTGCATTCTTGTTTTAAGAGAAATATATCAGCATAGTTAACGTTTATTTATCTCACAAAAGATGACATGTTAGAAATAGCTTCATGAAAACTTTGTTTTAAAGGAGCATTTTTTTGTTTTATTTAAAAAAAAATACTTGAATATATCATATCAACTAAAATATTTTTTTACGTACTGCTTGTTAAACATTAAGGGGTTCTGTGTACATGAGAATATATTATTGGTTGGTACTTGTACGTTATTTATGCGTTGTCAATTTATTTTTGTCGCAACTCTTTTTGTGTTTGCTATCTTAATTACGTGTTATTTTTTAAAATTGATGATACGTTGTAATATATGAATATTATAGATTTTATTTTTCTATTGACCAAAGAAACAGAAAAATTCACATGTGGCTACTAGGGACCTGTTTTCAGCCTGGCAAAATGTCAATCTTAAAAATAATAGATAAGAATGTATACATCATTTTCAGAAAAGCACGATGGCACGTCTGATTAAGAAAAATACGAAAACATATCACCTTGTTAATTAAAAGTCTCTGTGACTTCGAATGTTTACCATTTAAGAATTGACAATACGAATATGTGATGAAGTCAAACACAATCTGATAATGAAGAATCAAACATTGGGTAGAGAAAAGATTTAACGAAAAATCTACGCACATATTATGTAATCGGGAAACGGTATCAAACCAGCGGTCATCAGATTATTGATTTCCTAAGATTTTTCTTTGAACTTGATTCTTGCAGAGATTTGTTGTGATTCCGTGTGATGTTTCTGGGTGTATTTCGCTGAAGTGGGGAGCACTCTTTGCCGAGATGCACTTCACGTACGCACCCCACGCTGTTATTGGCCCAGGTAATTAATGTATATTTCAGGGGCATTTGAACGACATATACCAAAAACATGTTTTACATTGCACATATATTATATGTATCAATTAGCAGAAACACGGTACCGATTGCTTTGGAAAAACTGCGTACTCAAGTTGTAAACAGCATCCAAATTTCCACTCCTGAAAACTCTTATCAATCACCTTTAAGTACAGTCCACCTTTTAGTGCACCTCACGTGTGCATAAAAAGTTAAAGCTGTTTTATTTATCGTTTTGTAGGTAAATTTCTGAAGTGTCAGAAAAATTTGGTTGGACGTGCCGCGTGATGGTACGTTTTTTTGTAATTCAAGATGGCGTCCAAGATGACCGTTAAAATGATAAAAATCTGTTTTTTCAGTCTGATTGTTCTGAAATTGAAGTAGATTCTTATTTTTCTTGAATAAACAATGATAAGCAAGTTTTTTGTCGCAAAATGTGTCACTTTCTGCAATATTTTTTGACAAATATTAAAAAATGACACAAAAAGTATCCAAAAAAGGCGAAAAAGGCATAAAAATTGAAAGTGAGTGCAAACTTTCATTTCTGTTGATTGTAATTTTATAAATTATTTCAATTGTATAGCTGTTTCGTGTACGGACATCAATACTCTTTACATTGATGCTATTTTCATCTTAAAATAACACAGCATTGTCGACTTATTCCATTTAAAAGGTGGGTGGGGTAATTATAAGGTTTAGTCAATTATTGCAAAAACTACAATTTTTCACCTTTGTTACAACAATTTTAATTGAGAATTAACCATGATTTTATGTTGTTTATTTTAACATTTTAAGATGACATACGTTCTTCTTTTTCTAATTATGTTATATATTCTGTTTGGTTGCCATGGTAACAGTTTCGAAATACTTATATTCCCAGTGTAAGTGCTAAAAGTTTCATATAATCTTTTTTTGTTTTATGCTAATAAATTACTTACGCAAAAATATTTCAAAACATATCACACACACACACGATCAACGATGTTCGGTAAACTGTACAAGTATTCGGATATATTGATATTGGGATAGCATTCATTAAATTACTGTTGGCTATTGCATTGGTTTTTAGTTGTTCGCGTAGCGAACAGCTAATGTCGTTGACGAAAATTTCAAGTCAGTTCGCTGTTATCCACGGAAAGCCTACTACCCGCCGCATCGGCCGTATCCGCGCGAGAAATAGTTGTTTAATTTATGCAAGAGGTTGAGTTCTTCAAATAATTTCATTCACAAATGGAAACATCATGTGAGTAACGTGTTAAATGTAATATTTTATAACGAAGCTCATATAGAAAAGAATCAATAAACAATGTATGTATTAAACGTATCGGAAGAGATTGTTTATGAATGATTTAAATAGTCCAATATCTGCTGCATCAAAATGAAGTAGTAGAGGTCATTCATAGTCTGAGGCTATTAATAGATTCGGGAAAACAAGGCAAAAGTATAAGGTTGCTCTAGTTTATATTCTCAATTTATAAAACGTTGAACATGAGTTCAACAATAACTTCATGGATACAATAAACAACAACAAAAATGCTTCATAATTGCTAAAACCGAATATAATTTTTAATTATAACAAGAATTATCTGTTTCGTAACCTCGTTCATGATTCTACAGTGGGGACACATTTGATATTTATCGGGAAACGTTCTTTTGTTCTCAACAGATAGAGGCAATCTTTTGTATTTACGGCTGCTAACAACGTAATAGTAGAAGGTTAAGCTTGTTTATATTCACAGTTCTCAATTTATAAAACGTTTCATATGAGTTCACCAATTACTACATGTATACTATAGACAAACTCAAAAATGCTCTATAATTGCTAAAACCGAATAATAAAAAACAATTAAATATAACAAGAAATATCTTTTAAAAAGGTTGTCGAAGTAAATACTGACTTTGAAATAAAGTTTGCAAGTTACGTTTGTTAATGAACAAATTGAAAAAAAACAGTTTAACTCTTGTGTTGCTTTTTTTTCACCTGTTAAATGCATATTCACCGCATGAAATGTGTGTTATCATTGTCAAACCACACATAAGTGTAAGTAGATAAAAATTATACTGCGGGAGTGCACATCATATGTGTCCTCACATGCCTTATAATGAGTATACTTCTTCACTATCGAAATATGTCGTATGTTAATATTTGATTTAAATGCAGTTTTCTTTCGACACATTTAAATCACACTTTCATAGCCGCGTCATGCGAAAATGGGTCGAATGCGTTTCGGCAAGCGTTTCTAAAACCCAACATGTGCATTTGTGCAGTCTGGTAAGAGGCGATGCTGTTTGCTGTAAAATCACTCAATGTATTATGGTTTTATTAAGTATCTCCTGACCAGACTGAGAGATGCGCAGGATGAGTGGGCTATATATATATATTTATGATGGACGCATAAAATAAGTCCCATTTTTGCATGACGAGGGTCATTACAAATCGCACTGCGAATTGTAAATGGCACATTTTATCACAATGATTTAAGATAAAAAATTGAATTCAAAATAGCAAACTTAAAAATAAGGGAAGCCTATCCAGGCGTTCAGGAACAATTTCTAGACGTGCTGACCGAGTACCTCAAACATTGTAGTTGGATAATTAAACGATTTTCCTCTTATCGTGACACTATACTATTTTGGTAATGTTTGTTTTCTCATCGCGTTTATCGGTAGTCAATAATATATTCCCCGGCTGATTTAGTGAACGAGTACAGCCCCTAAATTCTGCGGGATGGATTTTAACGCGTAATTGTAACTGGGTCACAATTTGTGTCTTTTAAACATACAGAGAGTAGTCCGGAATTCCTTAAACTGAGCAGTGCTACGTCCTTTGCGCTGAGCACAGACACAGTGATGTAGCCAAAGTTCAGAGGTTTTATCTCGAATCAGCCTTTGAAATATTCGAAAATATTTATGCGTGTCTGCTGGCGTTATGTTAAAGTCATTTCAGGTAAAAAAAACTGTTGAAATCAGCAACGCCCAAAAAGCGCATAAGTGCTCTGTACCTATGTTTAGGTCAGAGTTGCTGACATCGTGTGAACTGCTGGGTAACAAGTAATGCATAAACAACAAAGTACGGGTCAACAGGTCTGTCTTTATGACGACCTTATTCGTGAGTAAAAAGTATTGCTCGCAGATTTATTTTTATTTATTTTATTCAATTATTTTATTGTATATTTTGAATGTGTATATGGTGTTAAAAATCAAAAGTTTTGTTCAGGAAACAATCATCGTGAAATTATATTCTTAGTGAGATAGGTATTCAATATTCCAACAATATTCATGTAATATGATGGTGATTGCAAATTATATTCAGTTCTTATAACAATTTTCATAATACTTTCTATGCTTTCAGATCGTCCAAAAAGGGCCATGATTTTGTTATCTTAATAACACCATTCAAATTTATAAAGGGTGTGTCATAACGCACGGATGGAGATTTGTATGCACATGTTATCATCCTTTTTAAGTGCATATTTATATTTCATTAGTTATAATGATAAAGGTATAGTCCTAACAAAAAATATGTGTTTCGCTAGCTATACAATTTGTTAAAAATGATAAATTTCTGCCTTATTACTTATTATGATTGATATTTCTGTCTTATTATTGTGATTTCATTAAGATAATTATAAATACACATGTAAACATATACATATTTCTATCCTCTGTTGCAATTTTAATATACATAGTTAATTATGTAAACATTACAATACTTATAAAGATTAATGTATAGTCTAAAATAATGACGACCGACTGTTGGTTACTCAATTCAAATTTCTTCTTTGATTTTGAATGCAAAAATATAATGCCATATATCATATATTTGACTGACTCTGTTACAGATTTCCTCATGTTCGTCACATATTCTGTGCAAATTTGTAGTACATGCATATATGTTGATATGTAAATTTTACATTGATTATAGCTTGAAAACAAATACTTGTGTTGTATCTAGCTTGTGGTGTAAAGTGTTCTGCCTGTGCATGGCTCTTATTCGAATTCGATAACAGCACAAATATGTACACAAACTATGGTCTGCGCTAATCATACCGTTGATAAATGTAGTATTTTATTCTTCCATAGTTTGTATGTTATAATTATAAGGCGATCATTATACAACCCTTTACTTTTTATCTGGTACAGGTTTACACACGTTTGTTATAAATTATGCAATTACATGTGATATCAATGAATAAACTCCATTGATTCTATGTCAATTTTATTTGGGAAACCTTATTTATGATAAAAGTGTGTCTTAAATATAAAAACCCAATGCAATCAACAGTAATTTGAATGCTATCCAAATTTCAATGTATCCGAATACTAGTACAGTTTACCAAACATCGTTGATCATGTGTGTGTGATCTCGTTTGAAATATTTTTTGCGATAAAGTAATTTAATAGCATAAAACTTACAAAAACGATTATTGGAAACTTTTAGTAATTAAACTGGAGAAAAAAGTATTTCGAAACTGTTACCATGGCAACCAAACACAATAAATTTCATAATTAGAAGAATTTATGTCATGTGAAAAAGTGTTTTTTTTTAATATTTAATCATGCGTTATGATCTGAATTAAAATTGCTGTAACAAAGGTGAAAAATGTGGTTTTTGCAAACATGATTGACTAAACCATATAAATACCCCACCCACCTTTAAATTGGAATTATTCAACAATGTTGTGTCCGTTTAAAATGAAAATAGCATCAATGAAAAGAGTATTGATGCCCGTACACTTAACAGCTATAAAATTGAAATAATTTATAAAATTACAATCAACAGAAATGAAAGTTTGCACTCACTTTCAATTTGTATGACTTTTTTCGCCTTTCTGTCGAAAAATATTGCAGAAAGTGACATATTTTGTATGAAAAAACAACATTTTTTCCATTATGTATTCAAGAAAAAAAGAATCTACTTAAATTTCAGAAAATTCAGGCAAAAAAGCAGATAATTGGATGTTTTACCATTTTTGGCGGCCATCTTGGATTACAAAAAAAACGTACCATCACGCGGCTCGTCCACCCAAAATTTTCTGACACTTCAGACATTTACCTACAAAATGATATATAAATCAGCTTTCACTCTTTTTTGCACACGGGAGGTGCCCAGGAACTGTACTATTTGCAAAAAGCGGCTATTCATGTCACGAACTTTTAATACAAAATGTAGTTATTTTAACTACTAATTTATACGCTACAGCAAACAGTGTCATTTATTAAACATTTTAATTAAATATGATGTGAAATGTGTTTCACAATACGACACTTATTTTGCATTGGCTTTAAATCAAAATGTTTACAATACAATGACTTCTCTCAACTGCTGTTAATTAGTCAACACCAGCGACATATTGTTGCGATTGTGATTTTTTTCTTGACGTCAATTTATGTACTTGTTATTCTGTTTATTACCTGATCGATGTCACAATGAAAAGAAAGTGCAAAATTTTCTTCATTATTCTCAATTAGAAAAGTCGTAAACATGTAGCGTAACTTATTTAAATGTATAAATAAAAATATGTGTCATGATTCTAAAAATAACAATACCCCCATTTAACTTGATTTTAATATGTTCTGCCTTCGTTTCTATTTCACTCTTGCTTCCATTTTACTCTTTATTCGGCATATGAAAATGAAAAGCTTATTCAGGCATAATAAAAACCATATATAATCCAGTAATGCAGTCGTTTTATACGTGCATCGAAGGAATCGTATGCTATGTAAATGTTCTTCCACTCTCCTTAATTTATGATATGACCCATATTGGTGATTAAGATCATCCTTAAACCGAAACCTCAGTAACATCCACCTGTGTACACGTAGGATGAAATAAGAACACATTGTTGGTATAAATGATAGATACCCTACGTCTAGCGTGAATATTGCCTAGCGATAAGTCCCGTGGAATTTGTTTTTGCCAGCGTGGGCAATCAGCGTGATCTGAATGTGTTTCCATCATGATAGAGCGCGTTTATAGTGTGTGAGTACTACGCGCGTTATCGTGAAATCGATCTCACGGTGAACCACCGCGACCAAGGTGCAACATCGCGACCTCGGTGGTTCGCGGTGAAAATACAGGTAAATGTGAATTAACAACATTTCGATATTGCAGACCAGCGCTTTAAAAAGTTGGAAATCCTGTCTTCCAGGCCGTAAATTGTTGACGTCCTACCATAAAGTTGGAAGTCCAACTTATATTTCAGTATTTTAACATATGTGTTGATAACTGGATACTTACATGTTCCATATTACCGATATGAAGACTATGAGTTTAAGAATTTCATAAACGTTCTGTACCGTAATTGATGTTACTTTTTGTTTAATGCCATACGTCTCTGAATAGTTTCTAAGTTCTTTTTTGTTTTTCTTCTAAAGACAAATTACATTGGAGAATAATTTACATTAATAGCTACACATCGAAAGTGTGCATCGAACCTAGCCACAGAGTGTGTCTTTTTAAACAAAACATGCACATATATACTGAGAGCTACTTGATTATCAAACAAACGTGTCTGTATTTTATTTTTGGTTGGTCAATATAACTCTGCCCACTGTTTATTACCTCATTTGCTAGTTTTGCTGAGTAAATTGCGTAGAAGGAATTGTCATATATTACATAAGAGTGTCTTTTGATGTTGATTAGCGTATAGTGCTAGCAATAAGGAAATTGCACTTTGGGGTCGTATTCCAGAAGCGAGTTAAATTTAATTCTTATCCTTAAATTGGGAAATTTTTCCTTAAGTGTTTCATTTCATATTGCAATAGATTGGCATCAAGATATACATTTAAATAACATCATTATGCCAATGTTATTTTAGGAATACCAAACAAACATGTATTTCCTTATTTAGTAAAGGAATACAAAACATTGTTATTTTGAACTTAAGTGAAATTATTTAAGAAATAACTTAAGATGTTTCTGGAATACCACTCCTGATAATTTATCATCTAAGCGTCTATTATGTATACTTGTAAGTTGGCATCTGTTATGTATAACAGCCTTAAGGAGAATGTTTGTTTGACCTACAAGCCATTCTTTTTGTCTGAAACGCAATAACATATTCACATAATGTACGCATATTTGCACGCCAGTATCATTTTAGCATCTGTTACAAACCACATTGTTTGTCTGAAACTTAATAACATATGCGCCTGCATAGTTGCCTTTTCTAAGGAATACATTAGTCACGTTGTTTGTCTTAAACGTAATATCACATGCGCATATTTCGTTTTCTTATGTCTACATGTTTGTTTGTTTTCATGTTTAACGAAATATTTTAATCAAAAAATTTAATTTCATTTTTACTATTTTAATGCAAGTAGTCATTTACTGCAAGTATGACTGGTGTCATGAAATATTTTTTAATAATTTTCCAAAATTCAATAATTTTATTACAATATAAATTAATTTAATGTTTTATTTAAATTCAAAATTCGAATATTTTCTTTGTATCATATAAAATTTATTAAGAACTTCTAAAATTTGATTATTCTATTTATTCAAAAAGATATATTAATAATTTCCTAAATAGAATTATTATATTTATACATAATAATGTCCAATGAATTCATTAATAATTTGCAAAAGTGAAATATTATTTAAACTCAATACTGTCTAACACATTTGTTTATAATGTCCGAAATGTCATTATTATATTATATTTTTATATTTTTATATAATAAAGTCCGATAATATTCATTACGTAATCATCCGCCATTTTACGTAAGTGCATGTACAAAGTGAATTCTGCGATGGGGCATTTAACATGCTTGCATCAAGTAACAGGTTGTGAGAGCATCGAGAACATATTTATTAATAGCGACCAATCAACGAATGAACTTTAATTTAGATTTAACAGAAATTAAAACATCTCAATGTTCTTTGTGCTACAAAGTTGTCAGAATCAACAATAAATACATGCACATGAGTATCATTTATATGAAGCTGGAATGTGTTCATGTAGTTCAACTTTTCAATTCGGGTGTGTGTTTCGGATTACAAATTGAATTATGCTCATTTTAGAATTCAACAAAACACGGACCGACACCGCTAGATTGTGTATGCGTCATCTAGCAAGATCATAGTTTGATAGGACGTGTTTGTTCAAGACGCAGATGAGAACTTATATTAATTTATATAAGGGCCTAGTTTAAATTGTAAAGGCCCAGTTTAAATTGGTGGTCTTTAATAAAACCGTAACAATCTTGCGTCTGAAGCACCGGTGGTTAGCATGTGGCTATGATATTAATTAGTAAAAATATCATCATTTTGAATAAAACATAATCAATATATAACAACAAAAAAACAACTTCTCTGAAAAAAATCACTGTCAAATATAACACGATACACTACTCGCGTGACCTACTCGTCAACGATCTGACCCGATTAATGAATGAAATCTTCAGGAGTAAAGACACACCTTCGCATTGGACCAATGAAATCACTTGTGTGTTTGAAATGTCTAGTTAAAATGTATGTAAACAAAGGCGCTGGACATTTAGTTTAGATGAATAATGTAACGGCAAGAACGGTAAGAATATTTTTTCATACGCTTTATTGAATTCTGGTACCTAAGTAAGTGAGCTTTGCAATGAAAATGCTCTTTACTCAGTGAAGATTTCAGTCTTCGTTCGGGTTAATAGTTAATAAAAACATCATTTCGATATATATATATATATATATATATATAAATATATATATATATATATATATATATATATATATATATATATATATATATATATATATATATATATATATATATATATATATATATATAGAAATGATGTTTTTATAAACTAATGATGTCTTTGGTAATTAATATCAAAGCCACGCGCTAGCAACTTGCGGTCTGAAGACGCAACTCAATGACAGATTTGAAATGAATGTGTGTTAATTACAATACCAACTGTGTTATATATTTCAATTAACACCACACCAATAAATAGGTCGACTCCCAAGTAAAGTTGATAATTAATTTATTTGCAGACTAGCCTTTATTTTTCAATTAACCTAAAACTATCAAAATATATCGCCTTCTTACCGAGACAATGAATGTGTGAATATTTGTTGTGAATGTAATAGGATATACCACCAGAAGCGAGAAGACGCGTGCGAACACCATCTGTTCTGGTCTGTTATGTGTAAATTAATGTTTACAAAACATTCTCAATCTTTTATTCAATAAAGTACAACGATGTAGGGTCAAATTTTCCATCCTTCTTTCGTAACACTCGTTTTGTTAGTATTTTAATACGACCCATGTACAATCAACAGACGTACACGTATGTATTGTCCTAGGTGGTAATGAAAATGTCATAGACCGGACGGACTCGTACTTCGTGAAGGAAAGAACAAACACAATATTACATTAATGATTGAAAATGATCATTTATTATAAAATGAAATAAAGGTGATCAAATAGAACAGATTCTTTCTGGATTCTTTCAAGAAACGAGCCCACATATTTTCAAAATATACTTGTATGAAATTAAGCTGATGCACTAATACGAACATTTAAAATCTATTCTCAAAAGTATAATTGATATTCATATAATCACATTTATATTCAATGCTAAACTTCTTGTTAAATTTGTAATTAACATGCAGTAAATATATGAGTGGTTCAATACTAAAAATTGCGATCCCAAAATGAACCACTTTCGCTAAAAAATATAACTACATATATAACCGTAAATTCATCACTACAATCGAAGCCGCCCACGAACAACTCCCATTGCATTTCTCTCGTAGGAATACCCGACCAAGGAAGAAACGTGTGACCGTAGCAATGCACTATATTCAATTCTTCAGAATATACGAATTACGGACCTTTTCGAAGCATGCTCGGAACATCAACCAGGAAATGTATAGAATTTAGATTTACACATGTATTGGCATGCACAACATGAATTTGGATGTGACGTTGCTATCTTTCTTGGTCGACATTCTGGGCAGTAAGAACACGCCAAAAAGAAAAACAATCTCTGATGCGTTACAACAACGAAATTAGATAAAAATGCGTTTGAATAACACTTACCACCCCAGAAAGTACACGACTCAAACACTATGGCGGGGAGGTGGTTAGTTTGGGTGTAAACTGTGACCCCACTGGATTACAACGTCATAGTCTCCACACAAAAAAGACAGCAATTGCCAAAGCCGAATTTGATTCGTCATAAGGGCCCATGTTACCCCACACGTAGGTTTAAACACTTGTAATTTAAAATAAGGTTATAACACGTATTGTGGTAACAGAAAATTAATAATTAAGAAGGCCTACCATGACATACAAAATTATATGTGCACACAATTTTATTTATGTATTGTCCTAGGTGGTAATAAAAAGGTCATTGACTGGACGGACTCGTATGTCGTGAAGGAAAGAAAAATACAATTTTGTTCCCTGAAAAAGGGCATTTATTTTGTTATGCCATAATATAGATAAAAATAGACAATATTCTTTTTCAAGAATGACAGACTGTGCTGAAAAAACACGCCTAAAAGGGAACCGGAACGGGCACGCCACCTCCAACGTATTAACGTTTCATATTTGTTTATTAATCAGTATTGTACTGCATGATTACAATATAAAAAATTGAACACTCTAAACAGTTTTAGTATATTGTTCTTTATATGCCGACTCCCATATTCTTGGTCGTACCTAAACTAAAAAGTAAATCTTTTTTTTAAGTTCAATGTGAAAATATGGCACGTGAAATTAAATCCAAAGCGATTTCCTACATCAAAATTTCTTATCGAGACTTCATTTTATGGAAGTTATTTAAATGTACGTAATCGAAACGCCTCATGTATATGCTTAATTTAATGTTATGCATAACATTGTTTTAGTGCAATAAGTCAATCAATATTTTTCACAAATTTGTGTAATTTTTTATAGAAACACTATATACAGCAAAAATACCAAGAAAAAGGCCGATAAACCGTTTACTTTTTGAAATAAAAATAAAAATGCAACATGCATCATTCATATTTTCAGCAGTAAATCACCCTATTTAGCCATAACGTTGTTTTAATTAAAAAAAAGTAGGATGTGCATAAAAATGTCAACATATTTAACAATAAACATAGCTTCTTTGCTATATTAAATCAAATTACGTTAGAAAAGAAATAAAACGCGACGCAAAAAGTATGCGATGTAGGCAGGATATGAACCTGCGCGGTAAGATCCCAAAAGATTTGTAGTCCATTACCTTAACAACTCGGCCACGACAACTTCACGTTTGTGTATGCTTATATTAAATATCTATAAGTAAACAGGTAAAAAGACTCATCGATCTTTGAAGAAATTGCAAAATCGTAATTTTTTAGTAATATTTGGATCAAAGTAAATACTTATTGTGAAAATAATGTATTCTAAAGGAATTACGTAAACATATATCAAAATTCGAAGTCTAAAAAAAATGCATTTCTCGGAAATAACCGATTATTGAAGATCGGCAATGATCGTAAAAGAAATCGCGGCAAATCAATAGGGGTGCGCTACTTTAATGCAGAAGCAATTGAAACAAAACCTTCAGCATGAACGCTAACTTTACTCACGCTCGATATAAGACAAATGTCAAATGATTCTGTAGTGGGTAAACACATGGGAAAGAGTGCAACATTTGGCGAATGTAAAGTTTATAAAAAGTCAATACACTTCAATTCCGTATTATCTATAACGCTTCGAACGGGCGTTGAGATAGGTCAGTAATTATGTTGACACCTTCATGCGGGGACGGCGTGCATTCGGCAGTGCGAGCGGCTCCTTTCGGTTGATAAGATTGTCAGCACCAGAGCGTTTGTACTTAAAGGCTATGTAATCGTATTTATAAGCTAGTACCACATTGAATTATGTGCAATAGTAGTTTTAGATATAATAAGTATTGTCGTTCCTTACCCTGTTGTTCGTTTTGATAAAAATATATATTTGTTCGAAATTGACTGTTAAAGGGGCCTTTTCACAGATTTTGGCATGTTTGGAAGTTTTTCATTAAATGCTTTATATTGATAAATGTAAACATTGGATCTTAAAAGCTCCAGTAACAAATCAAGAATAAAATTTAAAAAAAAAACAGAGTAAACCTCAGCAGGGCTCGAACCACTGACCACAGGAGTCCTGGAGTAAAAAGTCCACCGCGTAGACCTCTCAGCCATTCTGCCTGATAGAACGACAGATGTATTTTATACTCTATATTATTAGTCCTCGTAGTTTCGCAAAATATAGCGACAACAACAGAACTCTCCATATTATTAATTCGTTTTGCGTTGCAACGCTTGATAATTTTCAGGTTTTTAAATCGTCAAAAGATGCATATAATAGCTATTTTAAAGCATGGTTAATGTCCAGTATAACTGTTTTCTCACAAATAAATAGCATAACGAAAACGAAAATTTGCGAATCTGATGCAACTTTTTTTCAATTTTGTCAATTTACACAAACGTGAAACAAAGTCCGTGATAATTACTAGTTTGATAATTTAATTAGATTTTTCCACCATATTGATCAATTTATTATAAATAATAAGCATGGGCGCGACGATTCACGAAACTATTTTAATTGAATCAAAAAAGAATGTTCAACAAACCACCACAACATATCTGTTTGAAGAACGCGAGTATAAATATTTCATATATGTACAAATGATTCGTGAGTGACCGGTTGGCTTATATGTTTTTATTTCCATTATTTTTGTGTATGTCTGTTCGTTACCAATAGGTATATTAGATACATGATATATATATAAAGCATAATAATGCGAAAAACGCCACAAAATCTAGTGCAACACCCTGTTATTGTTATGTTTGCAAAACAGCAAAAAACTGCACAGAAAAGTCATTCGCTGTATTGCATCTCATTGAAGAAACTCTTTATATTGATAAAATATGTTACAATAACACAAAATGGGCAAGAAAAATTATACATTTAATACGAATTTCATAAAATGCAGCAAAGACAAATAAGCGTTCAGAGACGATTGTGACGGACATATTTTCATACAATAACCGAAGCATTCGTCTTTTTATTAGGACCAGAGTTAGTGTTCGTGTGTCGTTTGAATATATATAATTGAATGAATTAAAAATGAACCGTTAAACTAAGTTTAGATTCACATCGTACATACATGAGATACATGCTGGCAAATTCGACTGTGCAGCCGTTTTCGATTTCAGAATTAAATATCTGGCTTATTTCGCGTTGTTCTTCTTAACTTTTAATTTACTTAATATTGAACTATATATATATATATATATATATATATATATATATATATATATATATATATATATATATATACACATGTATATATAATAAGTTGTTTACACATAAATTCATTTATATTTGACAAAATCGTATAATCTCGCTTTAAGATATATCTTGTTTAGGTTGCACGCCTTCAGTGGCTACCATTTCCCGCATGGCTGTGGCATGGAGCGTTCCACACTTCACGTACGTTGGAATGGACGTGTCGCTTAATAACAAGAGAGAGTTTTCTTTGCTCACAAGAATGTCATACACGCTAAATGCATTTGCCAAGTTCTATATGGAGGTAAATAAAACAACATGTATATCCGTCAATGCCATGCCTTCTTTCAGACTGATAACTCGCATATATATGTGATGTATTATTTTAATAAAGGTCATTGTATTTTTAAATAACATTTGTAAATTATTTGATTTGTCAACTATATATGTAACGTATTATTGTATTTAAGGGCAGTGTCTTTTAGGATAATACTGGTAAATAATTTTATTTGTCAACTCTGTGTGTAATGTATTTTTGTATTTAAGGTTATTGTCTTTTATAATAAAACTGGTATATAATTTGATTTGTAAACTCTATATGTATGCATCTACTACATATTTTAAATTGAATCTTCGGAATGAGCAATGGCCATGAAACTAACTTGCGTTTAACTTTCAAATATGCGCGTTGATGCGAGGCATTTTAAAGTTAACATTTTACCGTAAACAATACAGTCGATCACGTGAAAACTTAAATGTCTTTTGAGTCCTTACAGTGTAGCCCTTTCCCAAAAACACTTTCATCGATGAAACCGACATTGGATTTCATCGCGAAATGTTACTAAATGAACTTGAACATGTTGGTGTTCCTGATCAAACGTATGTGGCTAATGTTACAAATTATGCCATTTGTATTGCATAACATATAGCTTTGCACTTACCCAGTGACACGTTTTGATAGAATTTTCATAGTGTCCTTAAATGCAGCCATCAATACTTCCCAGTGCATACTTTTCCGATAACGCTCTTGTTAACAATTACACAGACGAAGTTATTGCGTATCCTTCTGGATTTGGATTGCTGAAATGTTTGTCTAATCCATGTCTCAATAATACAGATAAACGTCACCATGGTATTGAAATCTGGGTTGTGTGTTTACACTATAATTTAAGGTCTCATGTGTAACATGTTTGTCTATTATCATGAAAATATCGTTTTAAACCATGTGTTCGATACAATTCATTTATAATCTTCACGATTTTTTTTATCAAATGCGAATATGGTGCCAAATATTTTCCGTTTCCTTCTTCTCTCCTATGAGGCGTTGCATGTTTTTCATTATTTATGTGTGTTTATTGTAATGGAATGTGAACAAGAGCTGTCTTTATCGGAAGACATATGCCCCCGAACCATGCTTTTCGAAACCTTAACGCAGATTTTGAAACTTAACGCGGACCTTAGGTTCAAGGTCAAGGTCAAAGGGGTCAAATTTTGAGTGCGTATGGAAAGGCCATGTCCATATACACACATGCATACCGAAATGAAGGTTACATCTGAATGGACATATAAGTTATGAGCATTTTTCGAAACCTAAACGCAAAAGTGTAACGGACGGACAGACGGACGGACAGATTGACGGACAGTGTGGCTGCTATATGCCACCCTACCGGGGGCATAAAAACTGGTCATTTAATGGTAGTTTTATGAACTTTTGGTTCTGGTCGTTCTCGGTCTTTTTGCAAATCCATAAACATAGATAATAAGAGCGTTTTCTAAATTTCGTCTACAAAAAGTCGTCTCGGATTAGCCGAACTAATCGTGAATGTTGATTGTTCAAATCTCGTATTGGCCGCGTTTTTAAGTGTTTGCCGCATAATTTTACCGTATTGTTCAAGTTTTTTTCGTTTTTCTTTAATTATTTGCAAGATTTATGGCTTATCTGGCTTGATAATTGGCGATATTTTCCTTCTTTTCTTTTTAACAAAACGCGCACATTCGATTGGTTACATATTACGAATTAACCAAACAGCTATTACGTATCAATAAAATATAGTTAATGTTTAAGGATATATATAGCCTGGACTTGCTGCGAAAAAACGTCTTTTTCCCGTTACTGAATTCGGCGAATGTCCTCGTTGTTTAAATTATAAGCCTAAGAACTGAACTTATAATGTTCTGTATGAAAAAAAACGTAAAATGTAAAAAAAAAATAATAATTTACAAATAATATATTTGTATTTTCGATATTCAGGTGTTTGATGCGTTCGGCTGGACAGACATTGCAAACATCTACGACCCAGATGAGTATCTGTCAAATCTTATTGGCACCAGTTTTCAGGTTTGTACACGTAATTTGTCATCAATAGCAAATTGCCTGACAAGACATTAAGAGATAATCCATTTTAAAAATACTGATATCTTAATAAAATGTGTTTTTTCCGAAGAATCTAAGAACATTGATTGCATTTAAAGGAGTATGCTATGTTTCAACATTCACTACTGATACTTGATCAACATAATCCCTGATTGATCACGTAGTTATTTGTTTATTATTGTACTCTCTGTGTGTGGTTCAATATACAAACACGTTGCAAGTTTATAAAGCAAACACTTTTTTATGACAAGAAGAAAAGTTTTCATGAACGATATAGTTTAAGCGGATGATGTTTGGGTAATATGTTTCATTAAATATCTTACCATCGCTTATAACATAAATAATTATTTCGTTAAACAGACATTTTCCATGGTTAATAATATAAACTGAACGCCGTGGGTTTAAAATTCAGTTTCCCGCCGATTAATGAACTGGTTAACCAATAATTACTCTTCCTATAAATCGTTTTCATTTCAAAATAGATAATGGACATACCAAACACACGAGGATTGTATTTTTGACTGAAGTTCCATGAAATAGTTTATAAGCTATAGTATTTCAAGTAAAGTGGTCAATTTTAATGGGCGATAGATTGAATTGGCCGCGAATTCAACGATTCGGAATATTAGTTGTATGACTTATGTAGAGTGTTCGGTCTATATAATATTCATTAACGGAATAAGATAAAGTATTGGCAGATATAATATAATATTATAAGCATAAGCTGGGCAGAGACTGTGAACATGTTTTATAATATAAACATCATTGGTATCGATTGTTGTTGTTTTTTAACTTTCGGTACTGTTGCTCATTAAGAGATTTGTTCTTCAACATAAACTTTGCTGTCAAGAATGGCATAAAGTAATTTTTCTTCATTATTGAATAATTTACATCCGTTATGTAATATATATGTCGAAAAAGTTGAGTCCTTAATTAAATGCAGGATGATTAATCTAATTTTATTTTATTCTAACAGGCTTCGTTCCAAGCACTAGCGATTCATATCCATTCGTCAGAAATCCATCTGCGCCAAAAAACTGAAGACATTCAATCCGAGATCTTGCGAGTAATTAGAAAAGCCAGCTCTGTTTCGCGAGGTAAGAAAACTCAGGACTTTAATGTTAAGACAATTTTCATGCTAATTAAACGGTTTTGTAACCTACATTATATTGCCATAACGCGCATGCTCTTCAAATATACCAAATTTCTCTTTATCAAGTTTCGTTCGTTTATTTCTCGTTTTATAACTATCGGACAATTAATTAAACAATTATGTTAGAATGCGGCAGGAGAGTTTTGGTAACCCGCTTAACTACAGGTGATACAATTAAGCTCACCAGCTAAAAATATTTTCCCACAATCAGTAAGCAATACAATATCTTTCCCTAGTGGGGTAACATATCCTCATAATATATAATATGAACCAGAGATGAATCTGGGACAATATGATTAAATATATCACAACATTATCAATCGAATTAAAATATGTTATCGAGTTTAATCGATACAATATAAGTAATCTTGTTTTGGTAAGAGTTAAACCTTTTTTAAAGTATAAAAAAGAAAAAAAATGGAGTTACGCGCGGCGATTTCGATATTTTTTATATAATTAATAGGGCTGTGTGTTCCTGGACACCAGTGTTCGAGCTACTATGTGTAATGATTCACTTAGGCATGTTTTATAATACTATCAAAACAAGGTAACGCAATCAGCTGACTGTTTTTCTCGCGAATAAGTTTTCAACAATCCAGGAAAGGTATTGCATTACACTATAACGGTTTTCCTAGAATAGTCTGTGCAGAAGCTGTTTATGTAGAGTTTGTTTTTGAGTTTGAGATAAGCTCCCGTTCCGTTGTGGGTTTTTTTTGCCTGCAGCATGATAGTTACTGACTGATCGCCTTTTTCGAAGAACTATGTAGGCTACAGTTCTGATATCAAACTGTTTGCTCACTTTAGATGTTTTGCAGCTCGTCTTATGTTTATTCGCGAAGCGGACACCTCGTATTGCGCTTGATTCTAAGTATTTCTACAATAAATTATGTGTGCACACAGATTCCTGGTTTCCCACTAGTCAATTAGGAAATAAAAGAGTACTGCGACATTTCAGATTTAGGATTTGTTATTTCAAAACCTAAGCAGTTTCTGAGGGTGTGTTGATAATCCAGACTTTATACGGTGGGTATAACATGAGATGTAACGCAATTTGCCCTGCTTGAATTGAATAAGCACTGGGCGATGTAAATACAAACGTGTTAGTTTTTTATGGATACTTTTTCTGGTTGTAACGTGACGTAAAAGCGGCGATGAACATGCTAATTGCACCTTAAAACTCCAAAAATTATCTTATATATTGCATTACTGTCGTGTACCCGCTTTTCAGGGCAGACTTACCAAGTAATGTTAACACATTTAATATAGAAAGTGACTTTTGAAGGAACATAATCATGTGCAAATTAATATAATGTGAATTCATCTGACAATAATCACCCTTAGGACTCCGCAGAATTATATTAGTGCATATCCGTATAGATCCATTGATTTTCGACAATGATGTCATTAAAATGCCGTTTTTGTTATTTTATTGAATAAGTTACTTTCGTCCATCAAGACAAACTGCAGCGGCTTTCGTTCAAGAATTCTAATCATAGCAAAAAATGGTGGGTCTTGATGGAATCAATCCAAGCTGGTTAATAAGGACTCAAATGTCTTCTAGTTCGTTCAGTCTTTCATAATGAACCGGTGCTGTGCCTGCACATTAGGCAATCAGGTAGCTCATGGGATAGTGTTTAACAAGATAGATTAAGAGTTTCAACGTCGCGCATGGCCAACATTAAATTTCAAATTAGTACACTAGTACAATTTTCTTTGTATTGTAAATGCACTCTCTCTGGTGAGCTCGAACATTTTCAATTTAATCCAAAAAGCACTTGTTTTCACAGATAAACAGTGCAATTGTGTTTAAATAATAAGTTCAACTGTTTATTTAGATACGTCTCGTGCGACCTAATTTGCATCACGGTTATGCTTTGCATGGTTATTTTTGCTGAAAAAGGGTTTAAACACAAATAGAGTAGATATCAAATTGTTTGCCTTGGACTGTTTGATGAGTTAGCTTTAACTCCATAAGCAAG
The DNA here is from genome assembly GCF_020536995.1 of Dreissena polymorpha. NCBI lineage: Eukaryota > Metazoa > Mollusca > Bivalvia > Myida > Dreissenidae > Dreissena > Dreissena polymorpha. The sequence goes on from NC_068358.1 coordinate 90,895,265, forward strand.
CAATAGCCGTCTACAGAAAGTTTACAAAAAAACTAATGGCGGCCTTACTAAATGAAGCTATTTTAAGCGGGCTGATGGCCGTTTTTTACCCAAATAAGTTATTGTCAAAAAAAGGCCACAGGCTGTTATGAAGTGTCAATCCTAATGGTTGATCAGACGTTTCACTTTGTTTGCATTTATGACAAAATAATGCAAAATAGCATGCTTACACAGAAAAACGATGTTTACTTTGCAATTAAAAAAAATTGTATGTAATAAACCATAACTACTTCTTAACTTTTATATAAAAATAAAGACGATTATTTTATCTGGTAATAGTATCGCAATACTTAAAGGGACTTTTCAAAGATTTTGGCATGTTTAAGAGTTTGTCATTAAATGCCTTATATTGATAAATGTAATCATTGGATCTAAAACTCCAGTGAAAAACATTAATAACATTAAAGAAAGAAAAATAGGTAAAAAGGCCCCTTTAAAAAACATTATACATAGATGAGCATTCATTATTATCCAGATATGATATTTATTAAAATAGTAACATTAATGTCAAGGACTAAGATTAAATCATTGTAATTGAGATAAAGATAATATGAGGGCCATTATTAATACAGGGACGCGTATTTTGCGAGACTTAGAAAACATTAACAAGGAATCTTGGCGAGAGGTTCATGTTTTTGTTCAGATCAGATAAACTTGTCTTTGTTAAACACTTTTTGGTACTATATTTATCAAATTCTTTTCTCATTTACCTGTGTTCCCGTCGAACATAAAGAAAATAATGTCGATGAAAACAAGTCTTAATATGAAATATCTTAATGTAACAAAATAACGCCCCTATTCTGCGCGTGTAAGGCGTATTTCACAATTATACAATGCACATTTAACAGTTGCTATTTTAGTTCGTTATTCTGGAATGAAGATGGGATACAATACTTTAAAGAAACGCAATGCAGAGCATAGTTTATATCACGAAAGGTCGTTTTATTTTACATCATTGGTTGCATCATTTAATATACGTGGTTTGTTATATGATGGTAATACTGACAGTTTGATGTTGATATCGGCTTAATTATTTGATAGAGTGGTTACAAGAGCATACATCAATTCGTATGCAAATGACGATTTCTGTACGGCATCAAATAGCCGGTAGAGACTGCACTATCAATTATTCATATGTAAATTATATTTGCATATATCGCTCCATGCATATAATAAAAGCGCCAAGAGGAGATATAACGTGTCCATAGTCAAGCTTTATTTTATAGAATCTACATTTTAGTGTTCATCGTTGTGTGTCACGGGGACGTGTTTCGACAGATGGTTCTGATGGCAAGCGAGATACTGCCGCTTGGCGACTACGTCTTCATTTTCTTCTTCCAATTTTCCGGGGATTTTCCAATCGGCGAGTACCACTGGGCTAGAGGCGACTTGCTTGATCAGGTAGGTCATCATTAGAACAAAAGGTTCATAATGATAATATATTAATTTGTCTTAATAGGATACCTTTGCCTCGTACAGAAACGCTATTAACAATTTCCTCGGAAAACGAACCATGCTATTTCCAGAGATCAATAACCATTCAATATGACGAATATTTACAATAATTTAACTCAAGGATGTAAGTTTAAATAAATGAAATGAATTGCTATATGATTATGTTTGAATTATAACAAAATACATGGCATGTTATTATGAAAAATAAATTATCAGTGTTTTGTTGGTTGTATACATAATTGTTAATCTCTGGGGTCTATTCATTATCAAACACACTTTTGTCCAGACGGCGCGGAAGGCGTATGAGTCCGTGATGGTGATTCGGCCCCGTAGGCCTGTTACTGCTGAGTTCGAACACTTTGAGAAGGAAGTTAAGCGCAGATCCCCGATAGAGTATAACTATACCTGGCAAGACGGACACGAGGTTATTTGGAATGACATGTTGTTGTCATTTGTATCGCTGTTGTAGTTGTTTTTGCAAACACCCACTTATACTTTGACATTTCACCATACTTATTTTCCGAAAACTTCTGGTGTCTTCGATATTCAGTGCTTAGAAAAAAACTCCAAAACCAACACTAATATGAACAACAACAAGCACGTTTTACGTCAGGCAATACACATTTTATTTCGTGTCCCCTTGAAATTTCGAAGATGAAAAAAATTAAACGTATCATGGCAATTGTAAAAATTTCTTAATGCAAAATAATCAATATTAATAACAATAATAGTATGAAGTTAATTCAATAAGTAATTGAAAATTGTTATAAGTAGTTGAACAAAAGAATGGTAAATATGTATCTTAGTTGGATATATTTATGTATTTTATTATTCCTTTTAAATGAAAACTACCTTAGAATTTACCAAACAATCAGTCGTAATAGATATATGTGTAGTTTATACCATAAATATATATAAATATATGTCAATATTACTTAACACGAATCAAAAACACATTTTAAAGTGGATGCTAAAAAGACACGTGTGTGTGTGTGTGTGTTGTGTGTGTGTGTGTGTGTGTGTGTGTGTGTGTGTGTGTGTGTGTGTGTGTGTGTGTGTGTGTGTGTGTGTGTGTGTGTGTGTGTGTGTGTGTGTGTGTGTGTGTGTGTGTGTGTGTGTGTGTGTGTGTGTGTGTGTGTGTGTGTGTGTGTGTGTGTGTGTGTGTATGTGTGTGTGTGTGTGTGTGTGTGTGTGTGTGTGTGTGTGTGTGTGTGTGTGTGTGTGTGTGTGTGTGTGTGTGTGTGTGTGTGTGTGTGTGTGTGTGTGTGTGTGTGTGTGTGTGTGTGTGTGTGTGTGTGTGTGTGTGTGTGTGTGTGTGTGTGTGTGTGTGTGTGTGTGTGTGTGTGTGTGTGTGTGTGTGTGCGTGTGTGTGTGTGTGTGTGTGTGTGTGTGTGTGTGTGTGTGTGTGTGTGTGTGTGTGTGTGTGTGTGTGTGTGTGTGTGTGTGTGTGTGTGTGTGTGTGTGTGTGTGTGTGTGTGTGTGTGTGTGTGTGTGTGTGTGTGTGTGTGTGTGTGTGTGAGTTTGTTAAACCTACCAACCGGGGGAAATCGTATGAATACACACCAACAAACCGGGGAACACCTACCAACCGGGGAATTCCCCGGTTGGTTTTAGGCGAAAATCTCTAATCTACGTGTATGAAATACCAAACTGTCAATTTAAATTAGAAATCCAACGCCTTCCCCGATTAGCGGGTTTGTGGCATGCACAAAATATACACAAATCTTGACCATATTACAGTCGAGTGTGTATCCAGGCTTATAACAGTTCCCCGGTTGCGCTGTTTAAAAATCATACACTCGGTATTTATATCATTTAGTGAAAGTAAGTTGGAAAAATGGAGTTTCGAGCGAACAAACGCATTAAACTAAGGTAAGTTTTTTTAATTATGTTTACAATTTTTAACTACTATTAAAACGCGCTTTTATGTAAACGTTAAAGTAATACTGGAAGACGAATTCTAAAGATCGATTTATAAAAATATCATTTGATTACAAAGCTTGTTTTACGGTACATATTTCACGAATATATTTTATAAATATACGTTAAACAAAGTAGAGCTCTAGGCAGTTTTTAGCTCGACTGTATATATATATAAATATATATATAAATATATATATATATATATATATATATATATATATATATATATATATATATATATATAGTGGGGCTATCCTACTCACCCCGGCGTCGGCGTAAGCTCGAGCGTGAGCGTGAGCGTTGGAATGTTAAAGTTTGCGTACCACCTCAAATATTGTCTATGTCCCTTGACATATTGCTTTTATATTTTGCATACTTCCTAACCAACATGACCCCAATCTATAAACATGAGCAGACAACTGTAACAAGCATCTTTTAAGAATTATGGCCCCTTTTTTCCACTTAAAATATGCATATTATTGATAAATCTTTGTTAAAGTTTACGTACCACCTCAAATATGTTCTATGTCCCTTGACATATTGCTTTTATATTTTGCATACTTCTTCACCATCATGACCCCAATCTATAAACAAGAGCAGACAACTGTAACAAGCATTTTGTAAGAATTATGACCCCTTTTTTCCACTTATAATATGCATATTATTGATAAATCTTTGTTAAAGTTTGGGTACCACCTCAAATATTTTCTATGTCCCTTGACATATTGCTTTTATATTTTGCATACTTCTTTACCAACATGACCCTAATCTATTAACAAGAGCAGACAACTGTAACAATCATTTTGTAAGAATTATGGCCCCTTTTTTCACTTAGAATATGCCTATTATTGGTTATTCTATGTTAAAGTTTGCGTAGCACCTCAAATATTTTAATTGTCCCTTTACATATTGCTTTCATATTTTGCATACTTCTTGACCAACATGGCCCCAATCTATAAACAAGAGCAGACTACTGTCAACAGCATTTTGTAAGAATTATGGCCCCTTTTACCACTTCGAATATGCATATTATTAATAATTCTTTGTTAAAGTTTGCGTAGCACCTTAAAATTTTAATTGTCCCTAGACATATTGTTTTCATATTTTGCATACTTCTTGACCAACATGAACCCAATCTATAAACAAGAGCAGACAACTGTAACAAGCATTTTGTAAGAATTTTGGCCCTTTTTCCACTTAGTAACTTTGAATATTTTGTTAAATTTTGTGTTTACATCGACTTTACTTCTAAAGTATCAAGGCTATTGCTTTCAAACTTCAAATACTTTCTTACTATCATGAGGGTACTGTACCTGGTAAGTTGAATTTTACCTTGACCTTTGACCTTGAATCTGAAGGTCAAATTAATAAATTTTGATTAAATTGCCCTAACTTCTTTATTTAGGATCAGATTTGATTCATACTTTGACAAAACAACACTTACCTGATATACCACAATGGACTTCACCCAAACCATCCCACACGCCCCACCCTAGAAATCCCCCCCCCCCAAAAAAAAAAAAATGTTTTTTGTTTTTCCTCATTTTTTAAACATGTTAAAAAAAACACTTTTTTAAGACCGTCCAACCATCCCACCCAAGCTTTTGCTATCAAACTTGAAATACAATCTTATTAGTTTGTTTAATGTCTGTACAAATGTTCAATAGATTGTGGAAAACATATCTGAACTCAGAATCGTCTATAATGGACCACTTCTTTTAAACATAAGCGATCAATATGTTTCAATTATGGTCCTCTTCCAGTTAGAATATGACTATAGTACCTTGACCTTATTGAATATGAACAATTTCCCCATGATGGCTTACTTTACACTGTCAAGCACTTGAATAGTCGAGCGCGCTGTCTTCTGGCAGCTCTTGTTGTTTTTCTCATCGACATTTCCATTTTAACATTTAGTAGCCAAAAGGGTCCAAGTCCCCTTGATCTCGCAAGAACGTACTGCCAGTATTACGTTGATCCACCATGTTTTGAAGTAAAAACCGTCAATGATGTCATAGGTACAAATATTTTTGTATATGGTTATGTTTAAGGTCGTTTAGAAATTATAAAAGAACATCGTAGCCCCTTTCCATTAAAAAGAAGAAAACAAGCATGGACTATTGGGTTACTTAATACTGGGCAGAAGTATGGAAGTAGCATAAAGATTTATTGATTATTTATGAATAAAAAACTATTGGCGCCTATATCTAGCCTTCATTTATATGACCAAAATGATTATTAATATAAAATGTCTACAAATATAAATATTTCAGGCGAAGGAGTCTTTGCCACTAAGCCTTTTAAAAAGGGAGACTTTCTTCTCGAATACAAAGGGGATCTGATAACACGAGTAAAACATGCACGGTAATTAGAAAAGGAGTATGAAAAGGAGGTTCAAGTCAGCTTCATGTACTTTTTAAATACAGAGACAAATCTTGCTGGTAACTACAAATTATCTTCAATTTGCACATCAAACGTTTAAATCATGCCATTAGAAGAAGAATTATCTTTAGTTTTTTCACCATAATAATTACATATGGCATGCGCGTTATTTTAGTATAAAGCATCAGAAGTGTTTATTTAAATGTCTTATTCAGCATTGACGCTACCAACGATATATTTCATGAGGGTCGAATGATAAATGATGCCGAAAATGGAGATGCAAAACAAAATTGTGTAATGAAAATAGTTGAAGTCAACCAAACTCCCCATCTATGCACTTTCGCCGACAGAGACATTGCAATTGGCGAGGAACTCCGATATGATTATGGAGTACCAACTCTTCCATGGAGAAAGGTACATTCTATTGTAAAGATGTCATCTGTGATGGATTTATCACTGATATTTATCAAATATCACATTTTAAATTAGCTTTAAATGTCTTTTGAATTATTATTTTTATAAATATAGCCAATCAGTTTTATGATTACATTCATGTTCATTCATGAGTTATTCATTTTAAATACAGATATTCAAATATCTTTTTGCCGTGAATTGAAATGTTTGATCATTGAACGTCGTCATGCTCTACTTTAATGCGGTCTGTCTGATAATGTGTATTTGTTATTTGAATTTTCAGAAATGCACGGAGCAAAAAATGGGTATGTTTCACAGTGATTTTGTTATTACTACACATGCATTAATACAAATGCGTTGTACTTAATGGTTTCATATCTAACGAACTTTCTTACACTGACTAGATTATATGTAGTACCAATTTTTATTGTTGTTTTGAATAGGCAACCCAATGACTACTAGATCTACGGACAGATAGGAACCAGGACAAACAACATCCGTACACACGAAAGAAGTCGATGAAACGGTGTGTAATCTTTCACTATGTCGAAGCTACTAAGGCGTATTTTCTGATTTGGTTTAGTCTTCAGTGAAATGGGCATAATTTTTTGCCTTAAATTATATTGTGCCAATATTTATTCCTGGTGATCCTAATTGGTATTTGGGCTTAAGATAACACGTACGTCGATGATCATTATATTAACATGTTATAGCACACGTTATGCGAATTTTAAAAGAATAAAATATTGTTTACCAGTTGTAGTGACTTTGTACTTGTCTTTCAAAATCTTCATATACACAAAGAATTTAGAATGTGCAACTGTCAATGAAACTGGTGCGCATGTGTATTAACCACTGTAGTTTATAAACATCGACTTCATCATAATCACAAAAACGTTAATTATCGCTTATCCAAGAAGTGTAATATCATTAATTTTAAGTGTAAGACCTATGCGCTGCCAATTACTGTGTATGAAACTCTGAGACATTAGGAAATTTAACTTGCGTGTTACATATGGACATTGGTTGATATTTTATCTTAACGACAAAAAAACAATAGCGTCTACTCGATATTTTGCTATACGATACATTCTGACATGGGTAAGAAAAGATAGTTCATTTTACACCAACCACCGCACGATACATACAGGATTTACCGTGAACCACAGTCCGTTCACCAGTTCTTTTTTCTTCCAACACATTTGTCCAGAGAAGTACAATACCTTTCATTTAACCGTGCATACATTTTGTCTTATTAGTATCTGTAAAAAATATTCCTTGTATACTTTTTCGAACTTTGATAACATGTTCGGAACAACCTGGTATATGTTAAGACATGCTACGTCGGTGTATTCAGCCAATCTTTAAAAAAAGCTTGATACGTTCAAGATGAATAATCAAAGATATGTTAAATTTGAAACCTTTTTGTTGAAATTGATCATTTAAATGCAATCTTTAAAAATGTTTTATGGGTGTTTTTCAGTTTGTTATTATGTCGACAAAACAGGCTATCAATCTGTTTTCAATCTTCCCCAATGACAGTGAACGGCAAAAAATAAAACATGTGATGCAAGATAAGCAAAAGTAAATTATTTTGGACGAAGGTGAATTAAACTTGTATTATACCATCGGTTGCAAACATTTACACACTATTCTCATGTCACTTAGATTTTCTACATCATAATAAAAAGCCACATGAGTGATGATATCAATTGAAAATGCTGCTAATAAAGAATTGCGATTTCAACTGATACTAAGTAACGTGGATGTATGAATCTTACTCTATTATTGTCTCGTTGAATTGTATTGCAGAGTACCGAAACTAAAGAACATAGCGACACTGCACAAGAGTACAATTCACAAGATGCAACAGAAAATATGTTGAACAGTGAATCATCGGATATCGATGTACGAAAACTTATTACGATTTTGTGATTGCAATACAGTACACACATTTAAACATTTTATCTAAGATTAAATATAGTTCAGATTTTTTTTAAGCTCTAGTATCGAACTGTAATTAAGACATGCATTCTGGTAAGTGTTATGTTACACTTACACATTTTTTATGGATGTAGTTCACCAAAAACAAATTATGATGTTGTGATATTTTCATATTTTTATATGTAAATGTAAATAACATAAAAAACTACTGCTAAACTACTGCTACAATGTGAAGAATACAAATGAATATTTTGTCAATTTTACAAAATTTGTTTTGAATGACAGGTGTCTTACTTGCAGTTGAGTACTTAATAGTTACTTTAAAGTAAAAATTTACCAATATTTAAATTATTGCGTAAATATCGCACTAGAATTGATTAAATAGTTGTTAAATATTACAATCATTTCCTACACAGACTTTTGTGCATTTGTTTTGCGTGTAGATATTTACTTTAACTATCAATTCACATATTTGCTTTGTGTATATAATTGGTATGTTTATATGTTTTTCATATCAAAATTGCTTGATCTACAAAAATTCGCGAGGAGTTATGCATTTTTTCCCATGTTTTTATTTGAAGTTTATAATTCAACGACGATGAAAATTACTAAGATGCCAGATTGAGTTATGTTTTTTGTCTCATTTATGGTTAAAGATCAATTAATATACCCATTTCCCAGACTAAGATATTGTTAAAACAATGTATCGCGTTTGCGACTGACCTCTTTTATGCGATCTAACACAAACTATTTACTTGTTTTTTCGAATACTCTGCATATACACACACTTGAACAAGCTGTAGATTACCTAGAACAAAACATATTTGAAACATATATTTATATGTGATATGTAAATGCATGCACAAAGCTAATAATTAATCATGTTTATACACTTTGCGATATTATGCTATAATGTCGGTTGTTTTAAGTGATTAATCATTATGTTAACCATGTTATCTGCCATCTGGAATGTAATTAAGTGTTTGACATGTATGCGAAATCGATCTTGTTCGATTTGGTGCGGTATATTCAGAATTGAGTCACACTGTTATAATTTTCCTGTTGGTACATATTATTTTTAAGTTGGCACCAACAAGGGTCTAACAATTGATCCACATGTGCACTCCGCAGTAAGTATATATACTATAATGTAAGTGATTTAAAATAATATTAAACTACGTGTTTGATAAGTGTTTGCTTTGGTACATATTTAATTATTAGTGTTTTTATATAATGATAATAATGTCAAAGTCAGCGGTGATTATACGTGTATAACAACATTAATTATAACTTTTATATTGTTTTCAACAAATAATATATGGTTGACACATCGGCATAAATTTTCAGTGCTTAAAATACACGCTTTCTATTATATTTTATGCAAAAATTAGGTACATAAGTTAGTTTACATATAGGTAGTTTGAACAAAATACGTGAATTCAAATCTTGAAAAAAGGTGTTTGGTTTGCAAGGGAAAACTAAGCGATTGCCAGTGACTATTTTCCTTAAAATATAAACTGTTATTTCGACAGGTAGAATTAAATGTAAGTTCATTATTAACGTTAACCCGTTTTTGGCATTCTCTTCTCAAACAAGTGCATACATACTGTTTTTTTTAATACAGCACGTGTGTAATGGTATCACAGTTGTAGAATTGGAATTCATATATTATAACAATAAATACTGATCATTATTCAGATTGACCTACCGCCGTAGACTAAGTCACTGGCGCATCAAAATGCATTGTTATTAAGTCGTTTTGCTAGTTTACTAAACTATTTTGTTTCTCAGGCCTCGCCACATTCGTTGTGAAACGTTCATGGTTGTTTAAATGTACAGATTTTATTATTTTTGAAAATGCAATAAATGTATTTAAGACAATTTAAGTGATGTGGAAGTTGCCATGCGTGTGAATGAATTTTCTAATGTTTACCTGTTTCAGGGGATTTAATGCATGAGTTATTTTATAATGTCAGAGTAAGGACAAAGTAAATTTACACTACTCAATCTACATGCATATGGGCAGTTCTACTTTTAGGATAAAACACTTCACAGTACGTGAAAATCGTGAATATGTTTTTCTGATGGAAAAAAGGAATTAAACAAATAAGCCGCCTCCCCCTCTTCTTCATTCGGTTTGACAAATAGCGTGGCCTGAAAAAAATAACATTATTGTTTAGTTTTAAGAACGAATTGTATTTATTTGTTGATTAATTGCACCATGATTGTTATGGTATAATGCAGCATGTAGTCGGCTTATAGCTAATAAAGTCATAAATGTATTGTTTGATTTGCGTTGTGTCTCTTATGCTTATTTTGATGTGAATTATATTTGAGTAAATCAAATGAGAAATTTTTGTAGAACTTATATAAGGTCA